>NW_024718013.1:0-10552 GCF_018991925.1 Homarus americanus
TCATGTGAAGGGGTGCCCGGCCCTCACACCCCGGTTCGCAGCACTGTAGGGGTGCCCGGATCTCACACCCCGTTTCATGGCACTGAAAGGGTGCCGGGCCCTCACACCCCGGTTCATGACACTGAAGGGGTGCCCGGCCCTCACACCCCAGGTCATGGCACTGAAGTGGTGCACGGCCCTCACACCCCGGGTCATGGACCTAAAGGGGTGCCCAGCCCTCACACCACGGGTCATGGGGTTGAAACGGTTCCCGGCCCTCACACCCCGGGTCATGGTGCTGCAGGGGTGCCCGGCCCTCACATCCCGGGTCATGGCACTGCAGGGGTGCCTGGCCCTCACACCCCGGGTCATGGTGATGAAAGGATGCCCGGGTTTCACACCCCGATTCATGGCACTGAAAGGGTCCCCGGCCCTCAAACCCCGGGTCATGGTGTCTGAGGGGTGCCCGGCCCTCACGCCCCGGGTCATGTCACTAAAGGGGTGCCCGGCCCTCACACTCCGGGTCATGGGGTTGCAGTGGTTCCCGGCCCTCACACCCCGGGGTTATGGTGCTGATGGGGTGCCCGGCCCTCACACCCCGATTCTTGGCACTGAAATCGAGCCCGGTCCTAACACCTGTAAGGTCATAGAATATTGAAGGGGTGCCCGGCCCACACACCCAGGGTCATATCACTGAAAAAATGCCCGGCCGTCACACCCCGGGTCATAGCTCTTAAGGGGTGCCCGGCTCTCACACCCTGTGTCATGTGAAGGGGTGCCCGGCCCTCACACTCTGGTTCATAGCTCTGTAGGGGTGCCTGGCCCTCACACCCCGTTTCATGGCACTAAAGGGGTGCCCGGCCCTCACACCCCGGGTCATGGCACTGAAGGGTTGCCCGGCCCTCACACCCCGGGTCATGGACCTAAAGGGGTGCCCGGCCCTCACACCCCGGGTCATGGCACTGAAGGGGTGCGCGGCTTTCACACCCCGGGTCATGGACCTAAAGGGGTGCCCGGCCCTCACCCTACGGGTCATGGGGTTGAAGCGGTTCCCGGCCCTCACATCCCGGGTCATGGTGCTGGAGGGTTGCCCAGCCCTCACACCCCGGTTCATGACACTGAGGGGTGCCCGGCCTCACACCCCGGTTCATGACACTGAAGGGGTGCCCGGCCCTCACACTCCGGGTCATGGTGCTGGAGGGGTGCCCGGCCCTCACACCCTGGGTCATGTCACTAAAGGGGTGCCCGGCCCTCGCTACCCGGGTCATGTCACTGAAGGGGTTCACGGCCCTCACACCCCGGGTCATGGACCTAAAGGGGTGCATGGTCCTCACACCCCGGGTCATGGACCTAAAGGGTTGCCCGGCCCTGACGCCCCGGGTCATGTCACTGAAGGGGTGCCCGGCCCTCACACCCCTATTCATGGCACTGAAGGGGTGCCCGGCCCTCACACCCTGGTTCACAGCACTGTAGGGGTGCCCGGCCTTCACATCCCGAATCATGGGACTGAAGGGGTGCCCGACCCTCACACCCCGGGTCATGTGAAGGGGTGCCCGGCCTTCACACCCGGGTTCTCAGCACTGTAGGGGAGCCCGGCCTTCACACCCCTTTTCATCGCACTGAAAGGGTGCCCGGCTTTCACACCCCGATTCACGGCACTGAAAGGGTGCCCGGCCCTCACACCCCGTTTCATGTCACTGAAAGGGTGCCCGGTCCTCAAACCCCGGGTCATGGACCTAAAGGGGTGCCCGGCCCTCACACCACGGATCATGGAGTGAAGCGGTTCCCGGCCCTCACACCCCGGGTCATGGTGCTGGAGGGGTGCCCGGCCCTCACACCCCGGTTCATGTCACTAATGGGGTGCCCGGCCCTCACACCCCAGGTCATGGCACTGAAGGGATGCCTGGACATCACACTCCGGGTCATGGTGCTGAAGGGGTGCCCGGCTTTCACACCCCGATTCATGGCACTGAAGGGGTGCCCAGCCCTCACACCCCGGGTCATGGTGCCTGAGGGGTGCCCGGCCCTCACACCCCGGGTAATGGGTTGAAGTGGTTTCCGGCCATCACACCCCGGGTCATGGTGCTGATGGGGTGCCCGGACCTCACACCCCGATTCTTGGCACTGAAATCGAGCCCGGCCCTAACACTCTGGGTCATGGTGTTGAAGGGGTGCCCGGCCCTCACACATTCATTTCACTGAAGTGGGCCGGAGCCACCTCCTCCCCGGGTCATGTGAAGGGTGCCCGGCCTCACACCCCGGTTACATGGCTTTTCTTAGGGGTGCCGGATCTCACACCCGTTTCATAGCACTGAGGGTGCAGGAGCCCTCACACCCCGGTTCGTGGCACTGAAGTGGTGCGGCCCTCACACCCTGGTCATGGACCTAAAGGGTGCCCAGCCCTCCACACCACTGGTCATGGGGTTGAGCTTCGGTTCCCGGCCCTCACACGGGTTATGTCACTGAAGGGGTTTCAGCCTCACACCCCTGGTTATAGAGCTAAACAGGTGCCCAGCCCTCACACCACGGGTCATAGCACTGAGTGACAGGCCCTCACTCCCCGGGTCGTGGTGCTGGAGGGGTGCCCGCCCCTCATACCCCGGGTCATGTCACTAAAGGGGTGCCCGGCCCTCACACCCAGGGTCAAGTCACTGCAGGGGTGCCCGGCCTTCACACCCTGGGTCATGGGGTTGAAGCAGTTCCCGGTCCTCACACCACGGGTCATGGAGCTGAAGGGGTGCCCGACCATCACACCCCGATTCATGACACTGAAAGGGTGCCCGGCCCTCACCCTCACACCCAGGGTTATGTCACTGAAGGGGTGCACGGCCCTCACACCCCGGGTCATGGACCTAAAGGGGTGCCCGGCCCTCACACCCCGGGTCATGGCACTGAAGCGGTGCCCAGCCGTCACACCCCTGGCCATGGCACTGAAGGTATGCCCGGCCCTCACACCCCTGGTCACGGCACTGAAGGGGTGCCTGGCCCTCACACCCCGGGTCATGGTGCTGAAGGGGTGACCGGCATTCACACCCCGATTCATGGCACTGAAAGGGTGCCCGGCCCTCACATCCCGTTTCATGACACTGAAGGGGTGCCCGGCCCTCACACCCCGGGTCATGGCACTGAAGGGGAGCCCGGCCCTCACACCCCGGGTCATGGCACTGAAAGGGTTCCCAGTCCTCACACCCCGGGTCATGGTGCTGCAGGGGTGCCCGGCCCTCACACCCAGGTTCACAGCACTGTAGGGGTGCCCGGCCCTCACACCCTGGGTCATGGGGTTGAAGCGGTTCCCGGTCCTCACACCACGGGTCATGGAGCTGATGGGGTGCCCGGCCATCACACCCCGATTCATGGCACTGAAAGGGTGCCCGGCCCTCACAACCCCGGGTCATGGCACTGAATAGGTGCCCGGCCCTCACCCAGAACTGCCGCTTCTGTCAAGGGTGCCCAGGCCTCCACCCGTTCATAACGGGTAAAAGTGCCCAGCCCCTCCACCTGGGTGCCTGCTGAAGGTTCACGGCCCTCACACCTCGGGTCATGGTTCAAAAGGGCTGCACCGGCCCCTTACACCAAGTCATGCACCTAAAGGGTTTGCCGGCCCTCACACCCCGGGTCGTGCCACTGAAGCGGTGCCCGGACCTCCCACCCCTATTCATGTCACTGAAGGGGTGCCCGGCCCTCACACCCCGGTTCACAGCACTGTAGGGGTGCCCGGCCTTCACACCCCGATTCATGGCACTGAAATCGAGCCCTGCCCTGACACCCCGTGTCATGGTGCTGAAGGGGGTGCCCGACCCTCACACCCCGATTCATGGCACTGAAGGGGTGCCCGACCCTCACACCCCGGGTCATGTGAAGGGGTGCCCGGCCCTCACACCCCGGTTCGCAGCACTGTAGGGGTGCCCGGCCTTCGCACCCCGTTTCATCGCCACGGAAAGGGTGCCCGGCCCTCACACCCCGTTTCATGACACTGAAGGGGTGCCCGGCCCTCACACCCCGGGTCATGGCACTGAAAGGGTGGACGGCCCTCACACCCCGGGTCATGAACCTAAAGGGGTGCCTGGCCCTCACACCCCAGGTCATGGCACTAAAGGGGTGATGGCCCTCACACTCCCGGTCATGGTGCTGAAGGGGTGCCAGGGTTTCACACCCCTATTCATGGCACTGAAAGGGTGCCCTTCCTCACCCGGGTCATAGCACTGAAGGGGTGCTAGCCCTCATACTCCAGGTCATGGTGCTGAAGGGGTGCAGTCCTCACACACCCCGAGTCATGTCACTAAAAAGTGCACCTGGCCCTCCCACCCCTGTTCATAGCACTGAAGGGGTGCCCGGCCGTCACACCCCGGTTCATGTCACTGAAGGGGTGCCCGGCCCTCACACTCCGGGTCATGGTGCTGGAGGGGTGCCCGGCCTTCACACCCGGGGTCATGTCACTGAAGGGGTGCCTGGCCCTCACACCCCTGGTCATAGAGCTAAACGAGTGCCCGGCCCTCACACCCCGGGTCATGTCACTGAAGGGTTGCACGGCCCTCACACCCCGGGTCATGGACCTAAAGGGGTGCCCGGCCCTCACACCCCGGGTCAGGGCACTGAATAGGTTCCCGGTCCTCAGAACCCGGTTCATAGCGCTGTCCGGGTGCCCGAGCCTCCCACCCCGTTTCATGGCACTTAAGGGGTGCCCGGCCCTCACACCCCGGCTCATGGCACTAAAGGGGTGTCCGGCCGTGACGCCCTGGGTCATATCACTGAAGGGGTGCCCGGCCCTAACACCCCGGGTCATGGCACTGAAGCGGTGCCCGGCTGTCACACCCCTGGCCATGGCACTGAAGGTATGCCCGGCCCTCACCTGGTCCATAGAGGCCTAGCTCAGGTGCCAGCCTCAAAACCCCAGGTCATATCATTGAAGAAACTTTCGGCCCCACACACCCGGGTCATATCACTGAAAAAATGCCCGGCCCTCACACCCAGGGTCATAGCTCTGAAGGGGTGCCCGGCCCACACACCCCGTGTCATGTGAAGGGGTGCCCGGCCCTCACACTCTGGTTCATAGGTCTGTAGGGGTGCCCGGGCCTCACACCCCGTTTCATGGCACTAAAGGGGTGCCCGGCCCTCACACCCCGGCTCATGGCACTGAAGGGTTGCCCGGCCCTGACGCCCCGGGTCATGTCACTGAAGGGTTGCCCGGCCCTCACACCCTGGGTCATGGCACTGAAGGGGTGCGTGGCCCTCACACCCCGGGTCATGGACCTAAAGGGGTGCCCGGCCCTCACCCTACGGGTCATGGGGTTGAAGCGGTTCCCGGCCCTCACACCCGGGGTCATGGTGCTGGAGGGGTGCCCAGCCCTCACACCCCGGGTCATGTTACTGAAAGGGTGCCCAGCCTCACACTCAGTTCACTTAGCACTGAAGAATTTGCCCGGCCCTCACACTCAGGTCATGGTGCTGGGAGGGGGTGCCAAGCCCTCCCCACCCCAGGTCATCAGCCACTAAAAAGTGCCCGGCCTAACACCCAGTCATGTCACTGATGGGGTTCACGGCCCTCACACCCCGGGTCATGGACTTAAAGAGGTGCACGGCCCTCACACCCCGGGTCATGGACCTAAAGGGTTGCCCGGCCCTGACGCCCCAGGTCATGTCACTGAAGGGGTGCCCGGCCCACACACCTCGATTCATGGCACTGAATGGGTGCCCGACCCTCACACCCCGGGTCATGTGAAGGGGTGCCCGGCCTTCACACCCCGGTTCGCAGCACTGTAGGGGTGCCCTGCCTTCACACCCCGATTCATCGCACTGAAAGGGTGCCCGGCTTTCACACCCCGATTCACGGCACTGGGGTGCCCGGCCCTCAAACCCTGTTTCCTTAGCTTTGAAGGTGCAGCCCTCAAACCCCAGGTCATGGACCTAAAGGGGTGCCAGCCTCCACCGGATCATGGGTGAAGCGGTTCCCAGCCCCTCACACCGGGGTCTGGTGCTGGAGGGTGCCCAGGGCCTCCTGCCCCAGTTCATGTCACTGAAAGGGGTGTGCCCAGCCCTACCCAGGTCATGGCACTGAAGGGGGTGCCTGGACCTCACTCCCGGGTCATGGTGCTGAAGGGGTGCCCGGCTTTCACACCCAGTTCGCAGCACTGAAGGGGTGCCCGGCCCTCACACCCCGGGTCATGGTGCCTGAGGGGTGCCCAGCCCTCACACCCCGGGTCATGGGGTTGAAGTGGTTCCCGGCCATCACACCCCGGGTCATGGTGCTGATGGGGTGCCCGGCCCTCACACCCCGATAGTTGGCACTGAAATCGAGCCCGGCCCTAACACTCTGGGTCATGGTGCTGAAGGGGTGCCCGGCCCTCACACCCCGATTCATTTCACTGAAGTGGTGCCAGACCCTCACTCCCCGGGTCATGTGAAGGGGTGCCCGGCCCTCACACCCCGGTTCGCGGCACTGTAGGGGTGCCCGGATCTCACACCCCGTTTCATGGCACTGAAAGGGTGCAGGGCCCTCACACCCCGGTTCATGACACTGAAGTGGTGCACGGCCCTCACACCCCGGGTCATGGACCTAAAGGGGTGCCCAGCCCTCACACCACGGGTCATGGGGTTGAAACGGTTCCCGGCCCTCACACCCCGGGTTATGTCACTGAAGGGGTGTCCGGCCCTCACACCCCTGGTTATAGAGCTAAACGAGTGCCCAGCCCTCACACCACGGGTCATGGCACTGAAGGAGTGACAGGCCCTCACTCCCCGGGTCGTGGTGCTGGAGGGGTGCCCGCCCCTCATACCCCGGGTCATGTCACTAAAGGGGTGCCCGGCCCTCACACCCAGGGTCAAGTCACTGCAGGGGTGCCCGGCCTTCACACCCTGGGTCATGGGGTTGAAGCAGTTCCCGGTCCTCACACCACGGGTCATGGAGCTGAAGGGGTGCCCGACCATCACACCCCGATTCATGACACTGAAAGGGTGCCCGGCCCTCACACCCAGGGTTATGTCACTGAAGGGGTGCACGGCCCTCACACCCCGGGTCATGGACCTAAAGGGGTGCCCGGCCCTCACACCCCGGGTCATGGCACTGAAGCGGTGCCCAGCCGTCACACCCCTGGCCATGGCACTGAAGGTATGCCCGGCCCTCACACCCCTGGTCACGGCACTGAAGGGGTGCCTGGCCCTCACACCCCGGGTCATGGTGCTGAAGGGGTGACCGGCATTCACACCCCGATTCATGGCACTGAAAGGGTGCCCGGCCCTCACATCCCGTTTCATGACACTGAAGGGGTGCCCGGCCCTCACACCCCGGGTCATGGCACTGAAGGGGAGCCCGGCCCTCACACCCCGGGTCATGGCACTGAAAGGGTTCCCAGTCCTCACACCCCGGGTCATGGTGCTGCAGGGGTGCCCGGCCCTCACACCCAGGTTCACAGCACTGTAGGGGTGCCCGGCCCTCACACCCTGGGTCATGGGGTTGAAGCGGTTCCCGGTCCTCACACCACGGGTCATGGAGCTGAAGGGGTGCCCGGCCATCACACCCCGATTCATGGCAGTGAAAGGGTGCCCGGCCCTCACACCCCGGGTCATGGCACTGTATAGGTGCCCGGCCCTCACACCCCGGTTCATAGCTCTGTCGGGGTGCCCGGGCCTCACACCCCGTTTCATGGCAATTAAGGGGTGCCCGGCCCTCACACCCCGGGTCATGTCACTGAAGGGGTTCACGGCCCTCACACCTCGGGTCATGGACCTAAAGGGGCTACGGCCCCGCCACACCAGGATCATGCACCCTGGGGTTGCCGGCCTCACACGGGTCGTGCCATAGGCAGTGCCCGGCCCTTTCACCCCTATTCATGGCACTGAAGGGGTGCCCGGCCCTCCACACCCCGGTTCCAGAAGCACTGTGGGGTGCCCGGCCTTCACACCCCGATTCATGGCACTGAGAAATCCAGGCCCGGCCCTGGCCACCCCAGGTCGCGGGTGCTGAAGGGGTGCCCGGCCCTCCTGCCCCGATTCATGGCACTGAAGGGGTGCCCGACCCTCACACCCCGGGTCATGTGAAGGGGTGCCCGGCCCTCACACCCTGGTTCGCAGCACTGTAGGGGTGCCCGGCCTTCACACCCCGTTTCATCGCCACGGAAAGGGTGCCCGGCCATCACACCCCGTTTCATGACACTGAAGGGGTGCCCGGCCCTCACACCCGGGGTCATGGCACTGAAAGGGTGTACGGACCTCACACCCCGGGTCATGGACCTAAAGGGGTGCCTGGCCCTCACACCACGGGTCATGGGGTTGAATCGGTTCCCGCCCCTCACACCCCGGGTCATGGTGCTGGAGGGGTGCCCGGCCCTCACACCCCGGGTCATGTCACTGAAGGGGTGCCCGGCCCTCACACCCCGGGTCATGGCACTGAAGGGGTGCCTGGCCCTCATACTCCGGGTCATGGTGCTGAAGGGGTGCCCGGTCCTCACACCCCGGGTCATGTCACTAAAGGGGTGCCTGGCCCTCACACCCCTGTTCATGGCACTGAAGGGGTGCCCGGCCGTCACACCCCGGTTCATGTCACTGAAGGGGTGCCACAGCCCTCACCCCGGGTCATGGACCTAAAGGGGTACCCAGCCCCCCTCACACACCCAGGTCAGGAGCACTGAGCAGGTTCGGTCCTCAGAACCCAGTTCATAGCTCTAATCCAGGTGCCCGAGCCTCCCACCCCGTTTCATGGCACTTAAGGGGCGCCCGGCCCTCACACCCCGGCTCATGGCACTAAAGGGGTGTCCGGCCGTGACACCCTGGGTCATATCACTGAAGGGGTGCCCGGCCCTAACACCCCGGGTCATGGCACTGAAGCGGTGCCCGGCCGTCACACCCCTGGCCATGGCACTGAAGGTATGCCCGGCCCTCACACCCCTGGTCATAGAGCAAATCGAGTGCCCGACCCTCAACCCCCGGGTCATGGCACTGAAGGAGTGACAGCCCTCACACCCGGGTCATGGCACTGGAAGGAGTGACAGCCTCACACGGTCCATGCTTTGTAGGTATGCCCGGCCCTCACAACCCTGATAATAGAGCTAAACGAGTGCCCGGCCCTCTAAACCCCCGGGGTCATATCATTGAAGGGGTGCTCGGCCCACACACCCCGGGTCATATCACTGAAAAAATGCCCGGCCGTCACACCCAGGGTCATAGCTCTGAAGGGGTGCCCGGCCCACACACCCGGTGTCATGTGAAGGGGTGCCCGGCCCTCACACTCTGGTTCATAGGTCTGTAGGGGTGCCCGGGCCTCACACCCCGTTTCATGGCACTAAAGGGGTGCCCGGCCCTCACACTCCGGCTCATGGCACTGAAGGGTTGCCCGGCCCTGACGACCCGGGTCATGTCACTGAAGGGTTGCCCGGCCCTCACACCCTGGGTCATGGCACTGAAGGGGTGCGCGGCCCTCACACCCCGGGTCATGGACCTAAAGGGGTGCCCGGCCCTCACCCCTACAGATTCATGGGGTTGAAGCCAGTTCCCCGGCCCTCACACCCCGGGTCATGAATGCTGGAGGGGGTGCCCAGCCCTCACACACCCCGGGTATGTGCCTGAGGGTGCCCAGCCCACCACACCCCAGTTCATGGCACTGAAGGGTGTAAGCCCTCCTCCAGGTCATGGTGCTGGAGGTGCCCAGCCTCCACACCCCAGGTCATGTCACTAAAGGGGTGCCCGGCCCTGACACCCCGGGTCATGTCACTGAGGGGGTTCACGGCCCTCACACCCCGGGTCATGGACCTAAAGAGGTGCATGGCCCTCACACCTCGGGTCATGGACCTAAAGGGTTGCCCGGCCCTGACGCCCCGGGTCATGTCACTGAAGGGGTGGCCGGCCCTCACACCCCTATACATGGCACTGAAGGGGTGCCCGGCCCTCATACCCCGGTTCACAGCACTGTAGGGGTGCCCGACCTTCACACCCCGATTCATGGCACTGATGGGGTGCCCGACCCTCACACCCCGGGTCATGTGAAGTGGTGCCCGGCCTTCACACCCCGGTTCGCAGCACTGTAGGGGAGCCCGGCCTTCACACCCCTTTTCATCGCACTGAAAGGGTGCCCGGCTTTCACATCCCGATTCATGGCACTGAAAGGGTGCCCGGCCCTCAAACCCTGTTTCATGACACTGAAGGGGTGCCCGGCCCTCAAACCCCGGGTCATGGACCTAAAGGGGTTCCCGGCCCTCACACCACGGATCATGGAGTGAAGCGGTGCCCGGCCCACACACCCCGGGTCATGGCACTGAAGGGGTGCCTGGACCTCACACTTCGGGTCATGGTGCTGAAGGGGTGCCCGGCTTTCACACCCCGATTCATGGCACTGAAGGGGTGCCCGGCCCTCACACCCCGGGTCATGGTGCCTGAGGGGTGCCCAGCCCTCACACCCCGGGTCATGGGGTTGAAGTGGTTCCCGGCCATCACACCCCGGGTCATGGTGCTGATGGGGTGCCCGGCCCTCACACCCCGATAGTTGGCACTGAAATCGAGCCCGGCCCTAACACTCTGGGTCATGGTGCTGAAGGGGTGCCCTGCCCTCACACCCCGATTCATTTCACTGAAGTGGTGCCAGACC
>NW_024718014.1:0-15340 GCF_018991925.1 Homarus americanus
CAAAGTCCACTAATTATGTAACAATCATCGAGTATAACAAAGCCCCGTGACTGAAAGTATAACAAAACCTCCTATCGAGTATAACAAAGGCCCCTAATCGAAGTACAGCAAAGTGCCCTGATCGAGTACAACAAAGGCCCCTGATCGATATATCAAAAGGACCTGATCGAGTATAACAGCGCCCCTGATCGACTAAGGAATAAAGGACCCTGATCGAGTATAACAAAGCGTCTATGATCGACTATAACAAAGGCCCTGATCAGAAAGTACAACAGCGCCCCTGATCGAGTATAACAAAAGTCCCCTGATCGAGTATATCAGCATCTCCTATCGAGAGTAACAAAGGCCCAACGAGTACAGCAAAGCCCTGGGACGAGAAAGTACAACAAAGGCCCCTGATCGAGCATAACAAAGCGACCCCTGATCGGAGTATAAACAAAGGCCCTGATCGACTATAACAGCGACCCTGATCGAGTATAACAAAGGCCTGCCATCGACTATAAATAAAGCGCCCTGATCGAGTACAACAAAGGCCCCCATCGAGTATAAATGTAAAGTCCCGGATCGAGTATAACAAAAGACCTCCTATCGAGTATAACAGCGCCCTCATCGAGTATAGCAAAAACCCTCATCGAGTATAACAAAGTCCCCTGATCGAGTAAAACAATTTACCCGATCGAGTACAACAAAGTCCCCCATCGAAAGTATAACAAAAGACCTCTTATTTATATAACAAAGGCCCCTGACGAGTATTCAAAGCCCCTCATCGAGTATAACAAAGTCCTGATCGAGTAAACAAATTCCCCGGATCGAAAGTACAAACAAAGTCCCTGTCTGAGTATAAATAAAGACTCCTTATCGTAGTATAACAAAAGGCCCTGATCGAGTACAGCAAAGGCCCTGATCGAAAGTACAACAAATGCCCTCATCGAGGGTATAAATCTCTCAAGGCCCCTTGGAACGAGTATACCAAAGGCCCCATATCGAGTATATAAACATAGTCCCTTAATCGAAAGAATAACAGAAGCCCTTCATCGAGGATACAAAGGCCCTAATCGATATAAATACCCTGGTCGAGTATATACCAATGTCCCCGGCCGAGTATAACAAAGCCCTAATCGAGTATAACAGCGTCTTGATCGAGTATAACAGCGTCTCTGATCGACTATAACAAAGGCCCCTGACTGAGTACAACAAAGGCCCTGAACGAGTATAACAAAGGACTTAATCGAGTATAACAAAGGTTCTGATCGAGGAACAAAAAGCGCCCCTGATCGAGTAACGGAAGTCCACTTGATCGAGCAGAGCAAAGCCCTTTGATCGATTATAACAGCGCCTGATCGAGTAAAACAAAGGCCCTGATCGAGTATAAAGACCCCTCATCCATAATATAGTCCCTCATAGAGTACAACAAGAGCTCCTCATCGAGTATTACAAACGCCCTGATCGAGAGCAATAAAGGCATCTGATCGAGGCCCCTGATCAAGTATAACAAAGACCCTAATCGAGTATAACAAATTCCCCTGTTCGAGTATAACAAAGTCCGCCGATCGAGTATAACAAAGTCCACCGCATCGAGTATAACAAAGTCCCCTGATTGAGTATAACAAAGTCCCCGTCGAGTATAACAAAGTCCCTGGTCGAGTATAACAGTTCCCCTCATCGAGTATATAATAAAGTTCCCTGATCGAGTATAACATATCCTGATCGAGCATAATAAAGTCTCATCGAGTATAGCAAAGCCCTTGATCAAGTATAACGAAAGCGCCTCATCGAGGCATTACAATGGCCCCGATCGAGTATAACAAAGGCCCCCTGATCGAGGGTCCGTGATCAAGTATAACAAAGTCCCCCGGTCGAGTATAAAAGTCCCCTGATCGAGTATAACAAAAGCCCTTCATCGAGTATACCAAAGCCCTCGATCGAGTATTTCAAAGCCCTCATCGAGTATAACAGAAAGTCCCCTGATCGAGTATAACAATTCTAGATCGAAGTACAACAAAGTCCCCGATCGAGTATAACAAAGTCCACTAATTGAGTGTAACAAATTCTGATCGAGTATATAACAAAAGCCCCCTGTGATCTAGTATATCAAAAGTCCTGATCGAGTATAACAAAGACTTATCGAGTATAACAAAAGGACCCTCATCGAGTACAACAAAAGGCCCCTTATTGAGTATACCAAAGGACACTGATCGAGTATAACAAAGGCCCTTGATCGACTATAAATAAAGGCCCTCACTGAGTAGAACAAAGGCCCTCATCGAGTATATCCAAGTCCTGATCGAGTATAACAAAGGATCCCAAATCGAGTATAACAAAGTCCACTCTAATCGAGTATAACAAATTTGATCGAGTATAACAAAGCCCTGATCGGGAGTGTAACAAAGGCCATTATCGAGTATAACAGTTCTGGTTGAGTATAACAAAGTCCCCTGATCGAATATAACAAAGTCCCCCTTATCGAGTATAACAAAGGCCCCTGATCGAGTAATAAAGTCTCTCAATCGAGAATAACAAAGGCACCTGCTCGAGCTTAACAAAGTTCCCCCTGGATCGAGTATAACAAAGGCCCTGATCGAGTATAAAAAAGACCCCTAATCTAGTATAACAAAAAGTCCCCTGATTGAGTATAACAAAGTTCCTGGTCGAGTATAACAAAGTCCCCTGGTCGAGTATAAATAAAAGCCCTCATCGAGTATAACAAAGGCCCCGCGATCGAGTATAACAAACGCCCCCAATCGAGTGTAACATAGTCCCCTGATCGAAAGTATAACAAAGACCTTTTATCGAGTATAACAAAGGCCCTCATCGAAGTATTACCAAAGGCCCCCGATCGAGTACAACAAAGGCCCTGATCGAGTATAACAAAGGACCCTGATCGAGTATAACAAAGGCCTATGATCGACTATAACAGCGCCCTTGATCGAGTACAACAACGGCCCTGATCGAGTATATAACAAAGTCCCTGATCGAGTATAACAAAGACCTCCTATCGAGTATAACAGCGTCCTTAATCGAGTATGCGTCTCTTGATCGAGTACAACAAAGGCCCTCGATCGAGCATATCAAAGGACCCTGATCGAGTATAACAAAGGCCCTGATCGACTATAACAAAGGACCCTGATCGAGTATAACAGCGCCCATGATTTAATCATAACAAAGGCCCTGATCGAGGCCAACAAAGGCCCTGATCGAGTATAACAAAAGTCCCCTGATCGAGTATATCAGAAAGACCTCCTATCGAGTATAACAAAGGCCCCTAATCGAGTACAGCAAAGGCTTCCCGGATCGTTAGCCAACAAAGGCTCCCCTGATCGAGCATATCAGCGACTCCTGATCGAGTATAACAAAGGCCCCTGATCGACTATAACAAAGGCCCCTTATTTATATAACAAAGTCCCTGATCGAGTTTAACAAAGATCCCAAAACGAGTATAACAAAGTCCACTAATCGAGTATAACAAGTTCCCTGGATCGAGTATAACAAAGCCCTGATCGTGTATAACAAAGCCATTATCGAGTATAACAGTTCCCCTGGTAGTATAACAAAGTCCCCTGATCGAGTATAACAAAGTCCCTTTTCGAGTATAACAAAGGCCCCTAATCGAGTACAAAAAGTGCCCCTGACCGAGTATAACAAAAGGCCCTGTCTGAGAATAACAAAAGCCCCTGCTCGAGTATAACTAAGGGCCCCGATCGAGTATATAACAAAGGCCCTGATCGAGTAAAACAGCCCTGATAGAGGCCCCGATCAAGTATAACAAAGGCCCCTGATCAAGTATAACAAAGTCCCCTGATCGAGTATAACAAAGACCCTTTATCAAGTATAACAAAGGCCCTAATCGAGTACAGCAAAGGCCCCTGATCGAGTACAACAAAGGCCCTCATCGAGTATGATAAAGGACCCGATCGAGTATAACAAAGGCCCCTGATCGACTATAAACAGCGGCCCTCACTGAGTAGAACAAAGGCCCCTAATCGAGTACAGCAAAGGCCCCTGATCGAGTACAACAAAGGCCCTCATCGAGTATAACAAAGGACCCTGATCGAGTATAACAAAGGCCCTGATCGACTATAACAGCGTCTCACCGAGTAGAACAGCGTCTCTCATCGAGTATATAACAAAGTCCCCTGATCGAGTATAACAAAGATCCCAAATCGAGTATAACAAAGTCCACTAATCGAGTATAACAAATTCTTGATCGAGTATAACAAAGCCCTGATCGAGTATAACAAAGGCCATTATCGAGTATAACAAAGGCCATTATATAACAAAAGCCCTGGTTGAGTATAACACAGTCCCCTGATCGAGTATAACAAAGTCCCTTATCGAGTATAACAAAGGCCCTGATCGAGTACAACAAAGCCCCTAATCGAGAATAACAACAAAGGCACCTGCTCGAGCTTAACAAAGCCCTGATCGAATATAACAAAGGCCCTGATCGAGTATAAAAGACCCTAACTATATAACAAAACCCCTGGATTATATAACAGTTCCCTGGTCGAGCGCCAACAAAGTCCCTGGTCGATATAACAGCCCCTCATCGAGTATAACAAAGGCCCCTACCGATATAACAAACGCCCCTAATCGAGTGTGTAACATAGTCCCTCGATCGAGTATAACACATCTTTTACCGAGTAATACAACAAAGGCCCCATCGAGTACATAACAAAGTCCTCTTAATTATATAAACAAAAGACCTCCTATCGAGTATAACAAAGGCCCTAATCGAGTACAGCAGCGTCTTTGACGAGTACAAATAAAGGCCCTGATCGAGCATAACAAAGGACCTTAATCGAGTATAACAAAGGCCCCATCGACTATAACAAAGGCCCTTGATCGAAAGTATAATAAAGTCCCTGATCGAGTTTAACAAAGATCCCAAAAAACGAGTATAACAAAGTCCACTAATCGAGTATAACAAAGGCCATTATCGAGTATAACAAAGGCCATTATCGAGTATAACAGTGCCCCTGGTAGAGTATATAACAAAGTCCACTAATCGAGTATAACAGCGTCTTGATCGAGTATAACAAACGCTCCTTAATCGAGTAACATAGCCCTCGATCGAGTATAACAAAGACCTTATCGAGTATAACAAAGGCCCTCATCGAGTACAACAAAGGCCCCTGATCGAGTACAACAAAGGCCCTGATCGAGTATAACAGCGACCCTGATCGAGTATAACAAAGGCCCATGATCGACTATAACAAAGGCCCCTGATCGAGTACAACAACGGCCCCTGATCGAGTATAACAAAGTCCCCTGATCGAGTATAACAAAGACCTCCCTATCGAGAGTATAACAAAGGCCCTAATCGAGTACAGCAGCGTCTTTGATCGAGTAAAAACAAAGGCCCCTGATCGAGCATATCAAAGGACCCCTGATCGAAAGGGCAACAAAGGCCTGATCGACTATAACAAAGGACCCCTGATCGAGTATAACAGCGCTCCATGATCGACTATAACAAAGGCCCCTGATCGAGGCATAACAAAGGCCCCTGATCGAGTATATATAACAAAGTCCCTGATCGAGTATAACAAAGACCTCCTATCGAGTATAAATAAAGGCCCCTAATCGAGTATTACAGCAGCGTCTTGATCGAGTACAACAAAGGCTCCCCTGATCGAGCATATATAATAAAGCGATCTCTGATTTAGTATAACAGCGTCTCCTGATCGACTATAACAGCGCCCCTTTATCGAGTATAACAAAGTCCTCGACCGAGTTTAAAGATCCCAAAAATCGAGTATAACAAAGTCCACTAATCGAGTATAATAAGTTCCCTGATCGAGTATATAACAAAAGCCCCGGGATCGTATAACAAAGGCCATTATCGAGTATAACAAAGCCCCTGGTAGAGTATAACAAAGTCCCCTGATCAGAGTATAACAAAGTCCCCTCTTTCGAGTATAACAAAGGCCCTAATCGAGTACAAAAGGCTCCCCTAATCGAGTAGTAACAGCGCCCCTGTCTCGAGAATAACAAAGCCCTTGCTCGAGTATAACTAAGGCCCTGATCGAGTATAAATAACAAAGGCCCCTTGATCGAGTAAAAACAAAGGCCCTGATAGAGGCCCCCTGATCAAGTATAACAAAGGCCCCTGATCATGGTATAACAAAAGTCCCTGATCGAAAGTATAACAAAGACTTTCATCAAGTATACCAAAGGCCTTTAATCGAGTACAGCAAAGGCCCCTGATCGAGTACACAACAAAGGCCTCTACCGAGGCGACAAAGGACCCTTGATCGAGTATAACAAAGGCCCCTGATCGACTATAAATAAAGGCCCCTCATCACCGAGTAGAACAAAGGCCCCTAATCGAGTACAGCAAAGGCCCCTGATCGAGTACAACAAATACCCTCATCGAGTATAACAGCGACCCCTGATCGAGCAAGGCAACAAAGGCCCCTGATCGATCATAACAAAGGCCCTCATCGAGTAGAACAAAGGCCTCATCGAGTATAACAAAGTCCCCTGATCGATATATAACAAAGATCCCAAATCGAGTATAACAAAAGTCCACTAATCGAGTATAACAAATTCTGATCGAGTGATAACAAAGCCCCGATCGAGTATAACAAAGGCCATTATCGAGTATAACAGCGCTTATCGAGTATAACAAAGCCCTGGTTGAGTATAATACAACCCCTGATCGAGTATAACAAAGTCCCCTTTTATCGAGTATAACAGCGCCCCTGATCGAGTACAACAAAGTCTTCCCTAATCGAGAATAACAAAGGCACCTGCTCGAGTTTAACAAAGCCCTGATCGAATATAACAAAGGCCCTCGGATCGAGTATACAAAAGACCCTTAATCGAGTATAACAGTCCTTGATTGAGTATAACAAAGTTCCCTGGTCGAGTACAACAAAGTCCTCTGGTCGAGTAACAAAGCCCCCCTCATCGAGTATATAACAAAGGCCCTCATCGAGTATAACAAACGCTCCTAACGAAATATAGTCCCCTGATCGAAAGTATAACAAAGACCTTTATCGAGTACAACAAAGGCCCTGATCGAGTATAACAAAGTCCCCTGCGATCGGTATAACAAAGACCCCCTATCGAGTATAACAGCGGCCCTAATCGAGTACAGCAAAGGCCCCTGATCAAGCATAACAAAGGACCCTAATCGAGTATAACAAAGGCCCCGATCGACTATAACAAAGGCCCCTGATCGAGTATAATAAAGTCCCTGATCGAGTTTAAAAGATCCCAAAACGAAAAGTACCGAAAGTCCACTAATCGAGAGTATAACAGCGCTATTATCGAAAGTATAACAAAGGCCATTATCGAGTATAACAAAGCCCCCAGTAGAGTATAACAAAGTCCCTTGATCGAGTATAACAAAGTCCTCGAGTATAACAGCGCCCTTGATCGAGGCTGCAATTGAGTATAACAAAGCCCCTGCCTGAGTATAACAAAAGCCCTCGTTTTATAACTAAGGGCCCTCATCGAGAGTAACAAAGTACCCCTAATCGAGTATAACAAAGGCCCCTGATCGAGGCCCCTGATCAAGTATAACAAAGGCCCCTGATCGAGTATAACAAAGTCCCCTGATCGGGTATAACAAAGACCTCTTATCAAGTATAACAAAGGCCCCTAATCGAGTACAGCAAAGGCCCCTAATCGAGTACAAGAAAGGCCCCTGATCGACGATAACAAAGGCCCCTGATCGAGTACAACAAAGGCCCCTCATCGAGTATAACAAAGTCCCCTGATCGAGTATAACAAAGATCCCAAATCGAGTATAACAAAGTAAACTAATCGAGTATAACAAAGTTCCCTCATCGAGTATAACATATCCACTGATCGAGCATAACAAAGCCCCCTCATCGGGTATAGCAAAGCCCCCTCATCGAGTATAACAAAGGCCCCTGAACGAGTATAACAAAGGACCCTGATCGAGTATAACAAAGTCCCCTGATCGAGATTATCAAAGATCCCAAAACGAATATAACAAAGTCCACTAATCGAGTATAACAAGTTCCCCTGATCGAGTATAACAAAGCCCCGGGATCGAGTATAACAAAGGCCATTATCGAGTATAACAAATACCATTATCGAGTATAACAAAGCCCCTGGTAGAGTATAACAAAGTCCCCTGATGGAGTATAACAAAGTCCCCTTTTCGAGTATAACAAAGGCCCCTGATCGAGTACAAAAAAGGCCCCTAATCGAGTATAACAAAGGCCCCTGCTCGAGTATAACAAAGCCCCCTGCTCGAGTATAACTAAGGCCCCTGATCGAGTATAACAAAGGCCCCTGATCGAGTATAACAAAGGCCCCTGATCGAAGCCCCTGATCAAGTATAACAAAGTCCCTTGGTCGAGTATAACAAAGTCCCCGGATCATAGTACACAACAGCGTCTCCTGATCGAGTATAACAAAGGCCCTTGATCGAGTACAACAAAGGCCCCTGATCGAGCAGCAACAAAGGCCTTCGGTCATATAACAAAGACCTCTGATCGAGAGCAACAAATTTCTAATTTATACAACAAAGGCCTGCTCGAGCTTTAACAAAGCCTTGAACGAAAGTATAACAAAAGCCCCTCGATCGGAAAACCCCTAATCAAGTATAACAAAGGCCTCTGATCAAGTATAACAAAGGTCCCTAATCGAGTATAACAAAGGCCTCTTATCGAGTATTACAAAGGCATCTGATCGAGTATAACAAAGGCCCCTGATCGAGTACAACAAAGGCCCCTGATCGAGGCCACTAATCAAGTATAACAAAGACCCCTAATCGAGTTTAACAAATTCCCTTGATCGAGTATAACAAAGTCCGCTTTAGGAGTAAACAAAGTCCACTGATCGAGTATAACAAAGTCCCCTGATCGCGTATAACAAAGTCCCCCGGTCGAGTATAACAAAGTGCCCTGGTCGAGTATAACAAAGCCCCCTCATCGAGTATAACAAAGTTCCCTGATCGAGTATAACATATCCCCTGATCGAGCATAACAAAGCCCCCTCATCGAGTATAGCAGAGCCCCTTGATCGAGTATAACAAAGGCCCCTGATCGAGTATAACAAAGGCCCCTTATCGAGTATAACAAAGGGCCCTGATCGAGTATAACATAGTCCCCTAATCGGGAATAACAAAAGCCCCTCATCGAGTATAACAAAGTCCCCTGGTCGAGTATAACAAAGTCCCCTGGTCGAGTATAACAAAGCTCCTTCATCGAGTATAACAAAGTCCCCTGATCGAGTATAACAAATTCCCCTCATCGAGTATAACAAAGCCCCGTGATCGAGTATAACAAAGTCCCCTGATCGAGTATAACAAAGACCTCTTATCGAGAATAACAAAGGCCCCTGATCGAGTACAACAAAGGCCCCTCATCGAGTACAACAAAGGCCCCTAATCGAGTATAACAAAGGACCCTGATCGAGTATAACAAAGTCCACTAATCGAGTATAACAAAGTTCCCTGATCGAGTATAACATATCCACTGATCGAGCATAACAAAGCCCCTCATCGAGTATAGCAAAGCCCCCTGATCGAGTATAACAAAGGCCCCTGAACGAGTATAACAAAGGACCCTAATCGAGTATAACAAAGGCCCCTGATCGAGTATAACAAAGCCCCTTCATCGAGTATAACAAAGCCCTTTCATCGAGTAATTCAAAGCCCCCTCATCGAGTATAACAAAGTCCCCTGATCGAGTATAACAAAGATCCCAAATCGAGAATAACAAAATCCACTAATCGAATATAACAATGTTCCCTGATCGAGTATAACATATCCACTGATCGAGCATAACAAAGATCCCAAATCGAGTATAACAAAGTCCACTAATCGAGTATAACAAATTCCCCTAGTCGAGTATAACAAAGCCCTGGGATCGAGTAAAACAAAGGTCATTATCGAGTATAACAAAGGCCATTATCGAGTATAACAAAGCCCTGGTTGAGTATAACAAATTCCCCTGATCGAGTATAACAAAGTCCCCTTATCGAGTATAACAAAGGCCCCTGATCGAGTACAAAAAAGGCCCCTAATCGAGAATAACAAAGGCACCTACTCGAGTTTAACAAAGCCCCCTAATCGAGTATAACAAAGGCCCTTCATCGAGTATAAAAAAGACCCCTAATCGAGTATAACCAATTCCCCTGATCGAGTACAACAAAGTTGCCTGGTCGAGTATAACAAAGTCCCCTGGTCGAGTATAACAAAGCCCCCTCATCGAGTATTACAAAGGCCCCTGATCGAGTACAACAAAATCCCCTGATCGAGTATAACCAAGTCCCCTCATCGTGTATAACAAAGTCCCCTGATCGAGTATAACATATTCCCCGGATCGAGGATAACAAAGTCCCTTCATCAAGTATAACAAAGTCCCCTGATCGAGTATAATAATGTCCCCTGATCGAGTATAACAAAGGCCCCTGATCAGGTACAACAAAGGCCCCTGGTCGAGTACTACAAAGTCCCCTGATCGAGCATAACAAAGCCCCTTCAGCGAGTATACCAAAGCCCCTGATCGAGTATTTTAAAACCCCCTCATCGAGTATAACAAAGTCCCCTGATCGAGTATAACAAATTCCCCGGATCGAGTACAACAAAGTCCTCTTATCGAGTATAACAAAGTCCACTAATTGAGTGTAACAATTTCCCCTGATCGAGTATAACAAAGCCCCGTGATCGAGTATAACAAAGTCCCCTGATCGAGTATAACAAAGACCTCTTATTGAGTATAACAAAGGCCCCTGATCGAGTACAACAAAGGCCCCTCATCGAGTACAACAAAGTCCCCTAATCGAGTATAACAAAGGTCCCTCATCGAGTATAACAAAGGCCCCCGATCGACTATAACAAAGGCCCCTGATCGAGTACAACAAAGGCCCCTGAACGAGTATAACAAAGGACCCTAATCGAGTATAACAAAGGCCGCTGATCGAGTATAACAAAGCCCCTTCATCGAGTATAACAAAGCCCCCTCATCGAGTATAGCAAAGCCCCCTCATCGAGTATAACAAAGTCCCCTGATCGAGTAAAACAATTTACCCGGATCGAGTACAACAAAGTCCCCTCATCGAGTATAACAAAGACCTCTTATCGAGTATAACAAAGGCCCCTGATCGAATATCTCAAAGCCCCCTCATCGAGTATAACAAAGTCCCCTGATCGAGTAAAACAACCGGATCGAGTAATACCAAAGTCCCTGTTCGAGTATAACAAAGACCTCTTATCGAGTATAACAAAGGCCCTGATCGAAAGTATGAACAAAGGCTCCTGATCGAGTACAACAAAATGCCCTCAACTATATAACCAAGGCCCCTGAAACGAAAGTATAACAAAGGCCCCATATCGAGTATAATATAGTCCCCTAATCGAGAATAACAGAAGCCTCATCGAGAGTATTACAAAAGGCCCCAAATCGAGTATAACAATGTCCCTGGTCGAGTATAACAAAGCCCCTAATCGGGTATAACAAGGTTCCTGATCGAGTATAACAAGGCCCCCGATCGACTATAACAAAGGGCCCCTGACCGAGTACAACAAAGGCCTGAACAGGTATAACAAAGGACCTAATCGAGTATAACAAAAGGCCCTGATCGAGTATAACAAAGCCCTTCATCAAGTATAACAAAGCCCCTCATCAGTATAGCAAAGCCCCTCATCGAGTATAAGAAAGTCCCTGAACGAGTAAAACAATTTTACGGATCGAGTACAACAAAGTCCCTCATCGGGTATAACAAAGACCTCTTATCGAGCATAACAAGGCCCCTGATCGAGTACGACAAAGGCCCTGAACGAGTATAACAAAGGACCTAATCAGGAGATAACAAAGGCCCTGATCGAGTATAACAAAGCCCTTCATCGAGTATAACAAAGCCCCCTCATCGAGTATCTCAAAGCCCCTCATCGAGTATAACAAAGTCCCTGATCGAGTAAAACAAATTCCCGGATCGAGTACAACAAAGTCCCTGTTCGGGTATAACAAAGACCTCTTATCGAGTATAACAAAGGCCCTGATCGAGTACAACAAAGGCCCCTGATCGAGTACAACAAATGCCCCTCATCGAGTATAACCAAGGCCCCTGAACGAGTATAACAAAGGCCCCATATCGAGTATAACATAGTCCCTTATCGAGAATAACAGAAGCCCTTCATCGAGTATTACAAAGGCCCCTAATCGAGTATAACAAAGGCCCCTGGTCGAGTATAACAAAGCTCCTTCATCGAGTATAACAAACGCCCCTGATCGAGTATACCAAAGTCCCCTAATCGAGTATACAAAGTCCACTGATCGAGTATATCAAAGTCCCCTGGTCGAGTATAACAAAGCCCCCTCATCGAGTAGTATAACAAAGCCCCCTCATCGAGTATTTCAAACCCTCATCATATTTCAGCCCCCACTGAATATTTCTAAGCCCCTCATCGAATATAATAAAGTCCCCGATCGAGTATAACAAGGTCCACTCATCGAGTATAACAAAGTCAACTAATCGAGTAATACAAATTCCCTGATCGAGTATAACAAAGCCCCGTGATCGAGTATAACAAAGTCCCCTGATCATATAACAAAGACCTATTATCGAGTATAACAAAGGCCCCTGCTCGAGTACAACTAAGGCCCCTGATCGAGTATATACGAAGCCCCTTATCGAGTATAGCAAAGCCACCTGATCGATTATAACAAAGGCCTCATTGAGTATAACAAAGGCCACTTATCGAGTATAACAAAGGACCCTGATCGAGAGCAATAAAGGCCCTGATCGAGGCCCCTGATCAAGTATAACAAAGACCCCTAATCGAGTATAAAAATTTCCTTGATCGAGTATAACATAGTCCGCTGATCGAGTATAACAAAGTCCACTGATCGAGTATAACAAAGTCCCTCATTGAGTATAACAAAGTCCCTGGTCGAGTATAAAGTCCCCTGATCGATTATAACAAAGCCCCTCATCGAGTATAACAAAGTTTCCTGATCGAGTATAACATAACCCCTGATCGAGCATAACAAAGCCCTCATCGAGTATAGCAAAGCCCAAGTAATCGAATAGCAAAGGCCCTCATCGAGTATAACAAAGGACCCTGATCGAGTGTAACAAAGGCCCCTGATCGAGTATAACATAGTCCCCTAATCGAGTATAACAAAGCCCTCATCGAGTATTACAATGGCCCCTGATCGAGTATAACAGAGACCCTGATCGAGGCCCGTGATCGTATAACAAAGTCCAATCGAGTATAACAAAGTCCCGTGGTCGAGTATAACAAATTCTGATAGAGCATAACAAAGCCCCTCATCGAGTATAGCAAAGCCCTCATCGAGTATAACAAAGGCCCTGAACGAGTATAAAAAAGGACCCTAATCGAGTATAACAAAGGCCCCTTGATCGAGAATAACAGTCCCTTCATCGAGTATAACAAAGCCCCTCTACAACAAAGGCCCTTGATCGAGTATAACAAACTCCCTGACCGAGTATAACAAAGTCCTCTTCGTGTATAACAAAGTCCCCTGATCGAGTATAACAAAATCCCTGGTCGAGAATATCATATCCCTCATCGAGCATAACAAAGGCCCTGATCGAGCATAACAAAGGCCCCTGGTCGAGTATAACAAAGTCCCCTGATCGAGTATAACAAAGTCCACTAATCGAGTATAACAAATTCTGATCGAGTATAACAAAGTCCAGTGATCGAGTATAACAAATTCTGATCGAGTATAACAAAGGCCCCTAATAGAGTACAACAGAGCCCCTCATCGAGTACAGCAAGCCCTTGTTCGACTATAACAGCCCCCTGATCGAGTATAGCAAAGCCCCTTGATCGAGTATATCAAAGCCCCTGATCGAGTATAACAAAGGCCCTGATTGAGTATAACAAAGGCCATTGATCGAGGCCCCTCATCAAGTATAACAAAGACCCTAATCGAGTATAACAAATTCTGATCGAGTAAAACAAAGTTCCATGGTCGAGTATAACAAAGCCCCTGGTCGAGTATAACAAAGCCCTCATCGAGCATAACAAAGGCCCCTGATCAAGTATAACAAACGCCCTAATCGAGTATAACATAGTCCCGTGATCGAGTATAACAAAGGCCCCTTTATCGAGAATTACAAAGGCCCTCGAGTACAACAAAGGCCCCTGATCGAGTATAACAAAGTCCCTGAACGAGTATAACAAAGTCCCCTGATCATGTATAACAAAGTCCCTGATCGAGTATAACAAAGCCCCGTGATCGAGTATAACAAAGTCACATGATCGAGTATAACAAAGACCTCTTATCGAGTATAACAAAGGCCCCTGATCGAGTACAACAAAGGCCCCTGATAGAGTATAACAAAGATCCCAAATCGAGTATAACAAAGTCCACTAATCGAGTATAACAAGCCCTGATCGAGTATAACAAAGCCCCGATCGAGTATAACAAAGGCCATTATCGAGTATAACAAAGCCCTGGTAGAGTATAACAAAGTCCCTTATCGAGTATAACATAGGCCCCTGATCGAGTACAAAAAGGCCCCTAATCGAGTATAACAAAGGCCCCTGCTCGAGTATAACAAAGCCCCTGCTCGAGTATAACAAAGGCCCTTGATCGAGTATAACAAAGGCCCCTGATCGAGTATAACAAAGGCCCCTGATCGAGTATAACAAAGGCCCTGATCGAGTATAAGAAAGCCCTTGCTCGAGTATAACAAAGCCCCTGGTCGAGTATAACAAAGTCCCCTGGTCGAGTATAACAAATTCCATGATCGTGTATAACAAAAGTCCCTGGTCGAGTATAACAAAGTACCCTGGTCGAGTAAACAAAGTCCCCTGGTCGAGTATAACAAAGCCCCTCATCGAGTATAACAAAGTTCCCTGATCGAGTATAACATATCCCTGATCGAGCATAACAAAGGCCCCTGATCGAGAATAACAAAGGCCCCTGGTCGAGTATAACAAAGTTCCTGGTCGAGTATAACAATGTCCCTGGTCGAGTATAACAAAGCCCTCATCGAGTATAATATAGGCCCTGATCGATTATAACAAACGCCCCTAATCGAGTATAACATAGTCCCCTGATCGAGTATAACAAAGGCCCCTTATCGAGTATTACAAAGGCCCTGTTCGAGTATTACAGGCCCCTCATCGAGTAACAACAAAGGCCCTCATCGAGTATAACAAACTCTCCTGACCGAGTATAACAAAGTCCCTCTTCGTGTATAACAAAGTCCCCTGAGTCTAACAAAGTCCCCTGGTCGAGTAAATCATATCCCCTCATCGAGCATAACAAAGGCCCTGATCGAGCATAACAAAGGCCCTTGGTCGAGTATAACAAAGTCCCCTGATCGAGTATAACAAAGTCCACTAATCGAGTATAACAAATTCCCTGATCGAGTATAA
>NW_024718015.1:0-20083 GCF_018991925.1 Homarus americanus
TACATCTCACTTCACAATCTTCACCATATCTCACCTCACAATCTTCACCACATCTCACTTCACAATCTTCACCAAATCTCACTTCACAATCTTCACCACATCTCACTTCACAATCTTTACCACATCTCACTTCACAATCTTCACTACATCTCACTTCACAATCTTCACTACATCTCACTTCACAATCTTCACTACATCTCACTTCACAATCTTCACTACATCTCACTTCACAATCTTCACTACATCTCACTTCACAATCTTCACTACATCTCACTTCACAATCTTCCCTACATCTCACTTCACAATCATTACTACATCTCACTTCACAATCTTCACTACATCTCACTTCACAATCTTCACTACATCTCACTTCACAATCTTCACTACATCTCACTTCACAGTCTTCACCACATCTGACTTCACAATCTTCACTACATCTCACTTCACAATCTTCACTACATCTCACTTCACAATCTTCACTAACACCATCCTTCATCACTACATATAACATCCATCATCACTACTTATAACACCATCCATCATCATCACTACATATAATACTATCAATCATCACTACATATAACACGATCCATCATCACTACATATAACACCATCCACCATCACTACATATAGAACCATCCATCACGACATATAACACCATCCGACATCATTACATATAACACCAACCATCATCACTACATATAACATCATCCATCATCACTACATATAACTCCATCCATCATCACTACATCTAACACCATCCATCATCACTACATATAAAACCAACCTATCATCACTACATATAACATCATCCATCATCACTACATATAACACCATCCATCATCACTACATATAGAACCATCCTATCATCACTACATATAATATCATCCATCATCACTACATATAACACCATCCAACATCACTACATATAACACCACCCATCATTACTACATATAACATCATCCATCATCACTACATATAACTCTATCCATCATCACTACATATAACACCATCCAGCATCACTACATATAATACCAACCATCATCACTACATAAAACATCATGCATCATCAATATATATATATAACACCATCCATCATCACTACATATATTACCCTCTTATCATCACTACATATAACACCATCCATCATTACTACAATATAACGCCATCCTTCATCACTACATATAACACCATCCATCATCACTACATATTATAACACCATCCATCATCTTTACAAACACCATCCCTCTTTACTATAGTGATAAACAGAGCTTCATTTTGTTGTCAATTTCTTTAAATTCCAACCTTATTAAACCGTAATTCTTTCTGTATGGTCAAATTTTGATTTGACCTTAGTGAGAGAGCTGTTAGTGTCAGTACATCCTGATGGTGTTCCGGCGCTGTATCGAAGGTGACTAAGAAGGCTTCCACTTTCTGCCGTGTACAAAAGGACCAGTACCAGCCATGGGGAGACTACATCTTCACCGGGAAAAAGACACAAAAGAAGCGCTGAACCTACGCTTCTGATATTTAAAAATACTGTAATAAAAAACATATTAATTGATTTTGTTTGTATTATTTATGCTTATTTTCATCTGTAAACGTGCTGTTTTGAGAATATATTTTGAGTTACATAATATATAGGTACAGCAGTTTATTTCACTGTATCTACTTGTTTACCAAGTAACTGGACTTACAGTCTCCGATCGGGATTCTCAAAACAAATATTTGGCATCGAACTCCGTAAGTGAGCTCGTAATCTAGCCTGTAACTTACAGGACCTCAACACGATCAACCTGGATATAGTAGTCGCTATTTCCGGATTGCATGAAAAAAAAATTAATAATATATGTTTTAATAATGCTTGTTAGACTTGTTTTATCATAGAATAATGAAGAAAATGTTTTGTACATCAACATACTAAAATACAATATTAGTTTTTTTTTACGACAAGAAGAGGCTTGGCTGTTCTATTTCTCGCTTTATGGAAGAGATGCAGCTTTTGTCTTCTTACAACTTTTCAAGTAATTTGTACCAAAATAGAAGATTTTTATTGTCCACATTTAGGGTATATTTTTTTTTATGACTGAATAAACTTGCAGATAGACCGTATTAATGTGGTATAGCTGTAAATATCCTTCAGTAATGAAATCCAAATATGAGGTCAAGTGAACATTTTTGCTTAGACTCCGCCTTTGTTAGGACCAAGTTATAACAAGTTATTCTGCCAAGTATCCAATAAGTACCCATGACTCAGAGTTAAATAATACCTAACCTAATCTAAGTTCATCAAACTTAATAAAAAAAAGTGGGGCCAAAAATAAGTGGTAAAGAAATTTTTTTCTCAGAAAAAGAATTATATTCAGAGGTTTTTTATCCGATACCTTCAGTCGTGATTATTTTGATGCAAAATTAGTAAAATGTATTTAACCCTAACACTACCTCACCTTACCTAATCTTTCCTTACCTTATCTAACCTAACCTAATGTTACCTAACCTAACCAAGCCGCAACGCTCATGACACAATTGAGTTCTCTAGAAAGTTTTAATTTCATTTTCTTTTTTTAAAAATACATTTGCAGGGACAACAAACTTTTGATAATTATTTCTCCAACATATCTATAAATCTGTTGATGATATATAAATTTAGGATAGGTTAGGTTTGGTGTGATTAGGATAAGTTAGGCTAGTTTAGGATAGTCTAAGTTAGCTTAGGAAAGGCTAAGTTAGGTTACGATACACTAGGTTAGGTTTTAATCTGCATGATATTTTTACTGAACTTTTAAACGATGTTATAATCCTGGCAGCAGGGTATCGATCACGAAAATAACACTTTGGTAGTTATAACATTTGATAAAGTTTATTATTACTGTAACATGAAACAAATCACTATAGCTGTACTTATCAATCCAGTATTAAATCTGTATTATCTTTGACCATCGCTCATTGGCCAGCTTATCTCTGCACTGTTCTCTGATATAATAAAGTATTGGTGAATGGGAATATTAATCATTTGTGAGTCAC
The DNA here is from genome assembly GCF_018991925.1 of Homarus americanus. NCBI lineage: Eukaryota > Metazoa > Arthropoda > Malacostraca > Decapoda > Nephropidae > Homarus > Homarus americanus. The sequence goes on from NW_024718015.1 coordinate 3,025, forward strand.
TTACTATAAAGAAAACTGTAACGGATTCTATGGACAGTTGGGAATATTTTCACGGAATAAGTCGGAGTAACTCCCCTCTTGCCCAAAAGCGATCCAAGGAGTTAATTCACAGAGCGAAAATCTAGACGAGTCTTCCTTGTTTGTTTAGGTCATAACAACGAAAAGTTTAATAATGTTTATTACAATGATTCAGGTTTTACTGTAATTCTTCTTTTTTATATTTTTAGTATTTTGTAGATTTTTTTCACCCAGTTCATTTCTTGTTTAGATTCATTATTGCAATTATTTTTATTACAGAGTTGAATTAAAAGTTTATATCTAAGTATTTTACAGCTTCACAAATACTTTTATAAAATGTTGATACACACAGTGGACAGTTTTTAGTTCTTTCTTGTAATGCCTCAGTATTACTCTGTTAAATTCTTACCATTTACACCTGACCATTTATTTATTTATTTTACAAATTGTTTAAAGAGAGAACATCACCAGCAGGATACAGATGATGAAGTAAATAGAAGTTTGTAACCTAACCCTACCCCCCACTGCTACCCCTCCCTCTTGTCCCACATTCTTACTCGTCACTCCTACCCCTTACTCCTACCCCTTACTCCCACCCCTTAATCCCACCCCTTATTCCCACCCCTTATTCCCACCCCTTGCTCCCACCCCTTCCTTCTACCCCTTACTTCTACCCCTTACTCCTACCCCTTACTTCTACCCCTTACTTCTACCCCTTACTCCTACCACTTACTCCTACCACTTACTCATACCCCTTACTCCCACCCCTTGCTTCCACCCCCTGCTTCCACCCTCTTACTCGTACCCCTTGCTCCCACCCCTTACTCCTACCCCTTACTGCCACCCCTTACTGCCACCCCTTACTCCCACCCCTTACTCCTACCCCTTACTCCCACCCCTTAATCCACCTTAATCACCCATAGCCCCGCCTCACCTTACTCCCACCCCTTCCTCCACCTGCTCCTACCCCTTACTACTTTTATACTCCCACCCTTGCTCCCACCCTTATCCCATGCCTCCCACTCATACTCCACCCTTACTCCACCCCTTACTCCCACCCCTTACTCTACCCCTTATCCCAGGTTACTCACCCCTAACTCACTCTTCTCCCACCTCCCATGCCTTACTCCCACCCCTTACTACCACCACCTCCCACCTTACTCCCACCCCTTACTCCCTACCCTTACTCCTACCCTTGCTCCCACCCTTACTCCCACCATACTCCCACCCTCCCACCCTTACTCCCCATACTCCCACCCCTTACTCCCGTCTTACACCCATGCCTCCACCCTTACTCCCACCCATTACTCCCATCCCTTACTCCCACCCCTTACTCCCACCCCTTACTCCTACCCCTTACTCCCACCCCTTACTCCCACCCTTACTCCCACGCCTTACTCCCACCCCTTACTCCCACCCCTTACTCCCACCCCTTACTCCCACGCCTTACTCCCACCCTTCACTCCTACCCTTCGCTTCTACCCCCACTGTTACCCCCCACTACGCTGGTAATTGAAGACATCATACATTTGTTCACTTAGACACCACTTATTATTCAGGACCTAATGGCTATAATATCAGAGTCATTATTCTTAACTCAACTTTATATATATATCAATTGTCAAAAACCTTCACCACAAGAAAGAAAAGAACAGTCGGGTATGGCAGAAAATGTAATAAGCGAACATGGAGTAAGACATCAAGCTCCATATTGTAAACAAGATCATCGTCATTGTTTATTTATTGCGAGGAAAAATATTGTTCGCAATATAATTATAAAAACCTTCTGTAATTCATTCTCTTCATTACACTAAAAGGTAATGAAGTATATAAAGAAAATAGTTTATAAATTACTAAAATAAAAATACGTATAAAAAGTAAAATAACATCTATTGATGGAATAGAAAAGAATTATATCGTAAGTGGGTAAAAGATTTCTTAGGTAGGTTTTAGAATACAATAACTGTTTTCTGCATTACACCGATGGTTCCAAGTCAGAAATTATCCTTAAGTTTTGTGAATCAGTATTTACAGTTTTTCTTAAAGGGTGACTTAAGTTACGGTCACACGATCCCTTTGATGAGCAATTAATTTGGAGCAAGAAATTACGAGTAATTTCTTCCAAATGTGGTCACACGAGTGGCTCTTGGTTCAGTTACTACAGCAAGAAAAAAAAAGTTAACGCCGCTGTGCGAGTAGAAGGGAGACGGAACATCACAACAACAATGCAGACGACGCAGCAGCTATCCTTGGTATTATTGTTATTATTATCAAGAAATGAGAGAAAGCGAAGAAAAACTATTGGGGACTCGTAAGTGGCTGGCGAGGAGGAGGAACGAGTGTTTAATATAGACTGGTTCAGCTATCGTAGTTACAGTAGGGAGGGTTGTTAGTGTGTGGAGAATGACCGGCTGTATGGGCTTGTGTTTTGTAAACAAACACGCCAAAACACCACCCAAATAATAAACTCAGTGTGTCGTAAAAAACTGTTTGTGCATTTTATACATAATGTTATTGATCTATGTTATATATAGCCAAGGTAAATACTCGATAAATAAGCTTCGTGTCATTAAATATGGTATTAACCGGGTTTTGAACCGATAATCTTGCTCGAAATAGTAAAGAAATTGACTATCACGATTGTCAATAAAAATGCTTCAAAAACTTGCTCGAATTTCTCGAAAATTGCTCGAAATAACTTTCCGGCAAGAAATTGCTAAAAAAAAATGCGCCCATGTGACCAGTGCTTTAAGAATTGTATGATATCCTCATGGCAATGGAAACACACACACACACACACACTCACCCCATACACAGTCACACACTCACCATGCACAATCACACACACCCATACACACACCGTACATGCACAAACCATACACACACATACACACACACACACACACACACACACCATACATACACACACCATACACATACACACACCATACACACATACACACACACACACACACACACCATGCACACACCATACAAACAAACAAACACACACCATATACACACACACACACACACACACACAATGCACACACACACACCATGCACACTCACACACACACACCATGCACACTCACACCATGCACACACACACACTAATTGTTTTAATTTAGTTCTTGGAACTCTTAAGTGGCAGCGCTTGATGTAAACACTTCTTGGCATTTTCTGTTTATCTAGTAGCAGGTATACACACAGATGTAATATGAGAAAATAAATTATGAATTCTGTCCAGGGAAGTGTTGTGAATATGACCTTGAGATAACACTTGTGTTAAGTGTGAATTTCCCTGTCTAGTGATATGTCCAACTACTACTCTGGGCCGCGAGACAGTGGTAGTGATTACAGATTGCCCACGAGGGGGCTAGTTTATTGGGCACCCCCTTACATCCTGTGCAAGGTGAAGCGCAGAAGCGTTTACAGTGCCCAACTGGGAGGCATGCGGAGTTCATGCTTGCCTTTATGACTCATGTATTAAGGGCGTAAAAGGCCTGAAGGGTCATGGGTTTTGTCAGCAAGTTACATAAAGTGACAATGATGAGTGTGTGGGGGGAAAATTCCCGGTACAATTTATCTGTTTATGGCAAAGTGTGGCAGGTCCCTATTAATGTGAGCGGTGTTTACTGAATCACCTGACCCTGGCTCGACCTTTTGAGAGACGCAAGCCAAGTGATCTAAGAGTCGTGAATAACATGGTGAATTACTTGGTGTTATTCATTTGGGTGAATATTTGTATAAATCAAAGGTGCTGTCACACACACACACACACACACACACACACACACGTGGCACACCACCAACACACAGTTTCTGAGAAGGAGTTTGAGATTGTATTTAACGAAGTCTTAACTGGGAAAATGTTGTATGGCTTTTGTTATGGGGTAAGTTCTGGCGTGAACATTAAGACTATTTTCATAATTTTTTGTAACTAATATTTTTATCTGCCTGGTACAATTATTTATTAATTTGTATTGTAAGTTATGTCTTGATAGTCGATGTAATGTAACAATTTATTTTTTGTGTTAATGTTCATATAGATTGGTTCAGTGTTGCGGCTCTGACTCGTCAACGATGTTAATAAGCTCTTGAGTACATACTGCTGGTGAAACTATGTTATATTAACAACACGACAGACAAATACTATAATACCTTAACATTTAACAATAATTCAGCCTTAATTTAATTTTTTCACCAACTTAAGACACATAACCCAGAAGGAAGTAAGACGGGCAACATAACGCGGGATATCGTGGCTTCACTAAGTGCAAATTATGGAACTTGAGGTAACACATTATGGGAAAATGCGAGCCCTGCTAAGTGGTTCTCCTCAACATGGACGCAAACATCAGATGGACAAAAAAACAGAAGAACCCCGGATATACATTCATTTATTCTACAAAAAAGTTACGTAAACGAGCGTTAAATACGTTTAAGTAATCACAGTTTACGAAGCTGAAGTCGAGATATTAGAAGATGAAGAAGACTTTAGCATATCAGTATACCCCACGACCGGCGCCAGGATGTTAAGTGTGCCATCAGGGTATATTAGCGCTGAGAGGCGGGTGCTATCGTGGTATATTAGCATACCTTCACCCTGAATGGTATATCAAAAAGTACAGGATTTACTTCACAGATATTTAGTTATATCTATCGGTATATTATATAAATTATATCAATATATCTGTGTATACCAAATATGGCATCAGAGTATATCACCGTTTGCCATCATATTCTCTAAATAACCTCAAAGTATACCCCCGAATGTTTAATATCATACACTATAAGTGACACTGTAGTATGTTAGTATATAATCAGGGTATAACATAAATAATATCAGCATTGTTTAGAATATCATATATATTAAGCGTGAGGAATGGATGTATATGATTCAATATATCACAGTTACATAAAGCGGTATGTCAGCTCATCAGCATATCACTATACTCCAATAAATGCTGTCAGGTATCTAAGTATATCAGGGTAATCACTGAGAAGTGTCAGAACATATCAGCATATTCCTTGACTGGTAACAAAGCATATCAACATACTCAAAGTATAATCAATGTCTCCGGAATAAACAAGCCAGTGACAGCAGCATATATTTCTGAAAATCAGCTGTGAAATATGTTCAGAACAGCCCAAAGTATACTATAATACTAAGCAACATTTGGAATATACCAGTATACTTCTTAACAGTCAGGGAAAAAATCATTATACAGATTAGTGTCCTCGAAGCAGATCAACTTGTCTCCTGCTTTCTGGGGACCCATTAGTGGCATATCAGTATATCCAAAGAGACACATCGGAGTATATTACCATATATCCCAAGTGCCATGAAGGGATATCAACATACCTGAGTATATTAACTAGCTCTCATAGTCTTCCACTCTCTCTTAGATCCATCAGAATATGTCAGCATATCACCCTATCTTCTGAAGGTCCAGTTTACCTTGTTCGAAAGTATGTCGAAGCATACTAACAGATCCCCTGAATGCCTTGAGAACATATCAGTATACTTCTAGGTTAATTCATATCATATCAGTATATCCCCTGAATCTAAGGTATAGCTAACCTCATTTCAAATTATTATTAGAGTATGTTAACATATTCCCTTAGAAGCATACCAGCATATCTCTTATGTCATTACAGTCAACCAGTATACGCTCAGAGATAGATGCAAGCATATCAGGGTATATTAGCATACCCTGTAAGAGATATATGAGCCTAGCTACATAACCAAGTATATCAGCATACCCCATATGCTCTTATAGTACATCAGCACACCCTCTGAGAGACAGAACCATACCAACATATCAGAACATATTAGTATATCCTTTAGAGTGATATGAACATAATGGCATATCAGATGACAAGAGTATATCAGCATAGTCTTTGAGGAGCATATCAGACCAACCTAGCATAAGCTCTTTAAGATAGATGGGAGCATATCTTAAATAGACTGGAACATACCAGAGCATATTAGCATATTAGCATATTAGCATATTAGCATATTAGCAAGGTGAGGAGGAGGAGGAGGAGGCAGGTGTCCACCGACCAGGTATGCCGATGTGGTCTAATGTGGAATTAGAAACTAGTTATTGTGTGTAATAATAATAATAATAATAATAATAATAATTAACGGTTTGTTAGAGGAGTGTGTGTGTGTGTGTGTGTGTGTGTGTGTGTGTGTGTGTGTGTGTGTGTGTGTGTGTGTGTGTGTGTGTGTGTGTGTGTGTGTGTGTGTGTGTGTGTGTGTGTGTGTGTGTGTGTTCGTTCTCATGTTTATTTCTTGTAAGGTATGTGTCACCTAACCGGCCATTTTGTTTAAATTTTTCGGTCGCTCTAAATACCATTAAAACAATATTGAGTATAAACGTTTGGCTCAACTGATGATCTCAAACATGTCCCAACTTTTTTTTGCCTCAACTCCACATTCTGTAACTCATTTAGGTAGATGTCCCTCACTACACATACACTGGACTATGTGTAATGTTGCAACTAATGTGTTATCAAGATATTGCACATTATAAGTTCATGTGTGGTCATTATTATATCAAACGGAGGAATTTTAAAGAGCTATTACACCACCTGTATCATTAGTTGTCGCCAGGTGAAGGAATGTTTAGGTAGATTATATTTTATTTACTGTAATTAAAGTTTCAATACCTAAGACGTTCCACTATAAGAGTCTTTCAACCTCAGGTACGGTCTAAAGACTTTCTATTCTAGGTCTTACACCCTGGAGTAGCTGTATCGTCCACATAGGTAATTACTCCACAAGGAACTACAAGTTACACCTTGATGTAATACTTCATTTATTGCCAAACTTTATAGGGAAATATTTTTTCACAAAGAATTTCAAGTTACAATTTCACATAACAAGTCACATTACAAACGTTCCTTCGGCTTACAGTTAAACTTTGCAATGTCAAGATATTTTTTTCACTGCAGAGGAAAGTATGCGTCATCATCACCACACACACACACACAAAGACAAAACTCCTGTATCCAGATTCTCAAAAGTTTATAAATTAAATTCTTCCCTAAAATTAAACAGACAATACATCTATTTATCATAAAGTATGTGAACAATATCGACGCCATATTGGTTACCATCTTTGAGTTATATAATTAGTTAGCTTCATAGTGTTAATTATTTAGTTAAAAAGGAAAAATAATCTACTAGTGTGTGTTGTGACCAAAATATATCAACATTGTATTTACTTTCTCCTCCAGGGGGCACTAAGTCTAGAAAATGACACAATTGACATCTACATAAAGTGACTGATCAAGGGTAGATATTGGCTACCTTTTGTGTTACTTTGAGGTCGTAAGAACACACAGAGCTGCTCTTAAGGATGTTTACCACAATACACCTCAACCAGTTTCTTCTCATTCTGGTTCACAAGATACACGGTAAATTTCATTAGAATACAATAATCAATTACTGTATTATTGTATTGGGGCGAATAGTCTTATGGTGTTAAGATGTGTTCTTAAGCCACGAAGGTAAACAAAAGGTATTCAATATCTGCCTTGGTTGACGATGATCTGTAGACGTTAGCAAGTCCTCCTCCTCCTGCTCTCGAGTAACGTAAGGAAGGCCTCACCTGACCAAAATTGTTAAGTAAGATAGATTACCTGAAGATTAACCCTCCCAGCTTATTTCAGCTAATGATTAACCTAACGCTACTTGGGAAGTTAAGTTAGGTTAGGTTAGGTTAGGGTAGGGTAGGGTAGGGTAGGGTAGGGTAGGGTAGGGTAGGGTAGGGTAGGGTAGGGTAGGGTAGGTCAGGTCAGGTCCGGTCAGGCAGTGCCAGTGTAGTTAATCTTGAGGTTAAATAAACTAGAGGCTAATCTTCACATGAGCCAGTAAGACACTTTGACGGAGGCGGTTACGTACAACAGGAAAGCTCTGATAACATATAATGTGCAGTATATACCGTTTAAGTTGCGTTAGCAGCTCTATACACCACTTATTGACTTACTCATTCACTGCCGTAGAAATATTTACTTCTCTAACAGTTTTCTATATGGTTCCCAGTCATTATAATACGACCTTGTAAAATCAAATGATCTAAATTAAACTAAACTTATCCAAATTAAACTTATTAGCTAACAAATCCTTCTAAAACACGATATATTCAAATCAAAGTTCTAAATTCAACTTAACTTATCGTAATATAACTATTATAACTAAACCATTTTAATTAAACCTAACCTAAACACCTCAAGTGCCACAAACAGAAGGAAAAAACACCTTTAATATTATCGTGTAGGAGGCCCCTGTAACCCACTAACTCCAGGTAATGCATCTATATCAATCTACCTGCGTTAGAAGCTCTATACGTGGCTATGATCGTTACCCACTGCTGGAGAACATTTGTACTTCTATAATTACCCCTGGAGAAACAATGCACCAATTTACGATTTATTTATTTTATTTTTCATTTATTTTTTATTCTTGGTCCATACTGTAAACATCGCCAGCTTGTGAGTCCCGTCAGCCATTTTGTTCTAACTTTCGGGGATTCTAAAATAAGCTATAAATAAATAAATAAATAAATAAATAAATAAAACAAGCATCTTTTGTTTTCTAACCCATGAGCTGTGAGTCTTCATTATATACTTCAACATTACTGTAAACTAAGGCTAGAGAGGGTGTGTACAGTACTAGTGGAGTCAAGACGAGAAGGTATTTCAAATCCATAAAGGGTTTTACAAGTGGAGAGTCTTACAAGTGGAGGGTCTTACAGGTGGAGAGTCTTACAGGTGGAGAGTCTTACAAGTGGAGGGTCTTACAGGTGGAGGATTTTAATAAGGATAAATACAGCAAGTCTTACAGTTGAATCAGCCAAGTCGAGGAAAACTCTTAAGAGTCACGTAACTTCTACCTGGTGTTACCTGTAATCAAGCTAAGGTATATGTAAGAAGAATATTATCTCGTTACTTTGATGAAATCTAACACAAAAGTCCTAGATGCATTCAAGATGCTGAGTAGATCAAATGCCCTCCAGCAGACATGTTTATTGGTCTAAAGGAATTTGTATTTAAGCTCTACTGTCCACGAATGACTTTCACTAAACTGTCATAACTTAGATGGCATCTCTTCAAGAAAACGCAGGCAGAAGCTGGAGAACTACCAGCGACTGCAGCAACTCTAAAGTATCATATATTGAGAGGAAGGTATCAAGCTCTTCTGTGGTCTTGTGATGCAGACAGTGAAATGCTTTCACAATTAGAGCATGGCTGGAAGATTGACAATGACTGTTTCATACTAGTAATGTCAGACCAACCACCAGCTCCAGAAGCAATCACAGAACTTGTTAAATGTGGATGTGGCGTCAGGAAATGTGGATCATTGTCATGTTCATACAGAAAGAATCAGAAAGAATAGCATGACATGCACCGAGATGTGTAACTGTCAAGCAGATGATGAGAAATGCCTAAACAAGGTGAAGGAATCTATTGTACACAGAAGACTCTGATGACGAGGACTGAAGCAATGTCGTAAATAATAACTTGTGACTTGTTTACACATGATGTATAACACTACAAACTTTTAATAAATATAAAACGGTGGTTCTAAGCTTTCCAGATAATGGTAATATGTATATGTTTAATTTCCAGTATTTGTCTTTAGCAAATAATTTTACTTACTGCAATCTCTTCTTTGCCAGAGACAGGATGGCATATATGAGCAGCCATGTTTGTAACACACTTATGATATTATAACAGCATTCATGATACATTATGTTAAATTGTAATCATATAATACTACATGTTCATAGGTTATTAGTCATGTTTTAAGTTAATTAGGACTTAATGGTAATACATCTGTGGTTCATTACGCCGCTCTTTAATTAAACTTCTTTAAAGGCATAAAACTTATAATAAACCGTTCAGAAAAAATGACACCACAGTTCCTTAACATAGTTTATAAGGATTATTATAATGTATGGTGTCAAAAATTAACATGAAATTTTTACGGGATTACTTAAGCTCCTACACTAAAACCTGCCGACCTAACCTAACCTTTTTTACCCACCTCTACCTACTTACCTAACCTGACATAATCTAACCTAACCTGACGTAATCTGACCTAACCTGACATAATCTGACCTAACCTGACATAATCTAACCTAACCTGACGTAATCTGACCTACCCTGACATAATCTAACCTAACCTGACGTAATCTAACCTAACCTGACATAATCTAACCTAACCTGACATAATCTAACCTAACCTGACATAATCTAACCTAACCTGACGTAATCTGACCTAACCTGACATAATCTAACCTAACCAGACGTAATCTGACCTAACCTGACATAATCTAACCTAACCTGACGTAATCTTACCTAACCTGACATAATCTAACCTAACCTGACATAATCTAACCTAACCTGACATAATCTAACCTAACCTGACCTAATCTGACCTAACCTGACATAATCTAACCTAACCTGACATAATCTAACCTAACCTCCCCGTCTGACATAAGCTAACCTAATCAAACCTAACTTTCCCACCTACCTAACATAACCTATCTACTTATTACCTACCTAACCTAACTTAACCCAACCTGACATAATCTAACCTAACCTATTGAAACTTAACTTAACCACCTACCTCATCTAACACCACTTTGTAATCTCTCTGTGCTACAGCTGACAGGATGAGTATGGGGGGCACAATAAACTAGCGTCTAAGTGGCAAAATTAACAAAACTAACCTAACCTAACCCAACCTGACTTAACCTAACCTGATCTGATCTATCCAACTTAAAAAACTTAGAATATATAATAAAGCCGTTAAGTTAATTTAGGCTAAATATGGTTGATTCATATTTTGTTTTGACAGAAATTCCCGGCAAAATAACGTATCTATATTGAGAACCACCGCCATGTTGGTTCCACGTTAACAAGACACGGATACACTACAGAATACCCCGAGTTCGTTTAACCTCAATTACTACAGTTTACTTTATAATCTTATTTCACAATCTTCACTACATCTCGCTTCACAATCTTCACTGCATCTCACTTCACAATCTTCAGCCAGGTGAGGTTTATGGATCGGGCTTTTTGTGGGAGAGATAGGAAACGTAGGACTAGGGTATGTTTTCCTGGGGCTGGGATAGGGCATGTAGCCGAGAGGTTAGACAGAGTTTTGTCAGGGGAGGGTACCAATCCAGTAGTGTGTCTTAGTGTGGTGGGAAACGACATAGGTAAGGTTAGGAGTGAGGAACTTTTCAAGAGGTATAGGGAGGCGCTGGGGAAGATTAGAGATAGGGGAGGGGTCCCGATAGTATGTGGTGTCTTGCCTAGAAGAGGGGTTGGTTGTGAATGGCTGTCCAGGGCAATTGCTATTAATTGCCGACTGGAAAAACATTGTGCACACCAATGGTTGGGCATTCGATGGCGGGCAACGATTTTTATAACAGCGACTACCTATACTGTCATGACCGGGTACTTGTGTCGTGAGGGGGTAAAGAGCGTTGTCTGCATCCTGGGCGTGAGAGTGTCACTCGAAGGGGGTTTCGCCAGTAGAAGTCCGGGGAAAATGGAGTCAAAAAACAAGCAGGTCCTGGGAAGTAGTGAAACAGAAGTAGATAATGCTGAAAATATAGTTAGTCATAATAACAAACATCAAAGTAATAAATGTAAAACAGATAGAAACGGAAGAAATATATTGATTGTTTATTATACTAATAGTAGAAGCCTGTGTAACAAAATGGACCAGCTCAGGGCCATTGTTAGTAAAGAGAACATAGATATAATTGCAATAACAGAAACATGGATAAATTCAAACAGCAAGCATTTTTTAGCAGAATTTCATATTCCAGGATATAACCTATTTAAATTTGACAGAGTAGGAAGGAGAGGTGGCGGTGTAGCAGTGTATATCAGGGTGTCATTAAAAGGCTGCAATAAATCAAACATTAAAACAAATAGCGACAATGAAAGTATTTGGGTAGAGATTGGTGAGGGCAGTGAATCCGTAGTCATTGGTGTTATATATAGACTACCTAATTTGAGTAGGAACGATGGTAAAGTGCTATGGGAGGAAATAAAGAAGGCATCTGATAGAAACAATGTATGTATTCTAGGCGATTTCAACTTTTCAGGCATAGATTGGAAAAATCAACTTAGCGATAATGAATCTGAAGATTTTATAGAAGTAGTACAGGATAGTTTTATATATAAATTTATAAACTTGCCCACTAGAGGAAATAATATCCTCGATTTAGTTCTCAGTAATAATGAAAATCTAGTAAAAGATGTTGGGATTGGAGGCGAACTAGGAAACAGTGATCATAAAGCCATATATTTTAACATAATATGGGATGGCAGGAAGAAGGAAAATTCGGCCTTGATCCCGGATTTTAGGAATGCTAATTACGGTAGCATAAGGAGAGACCTAAGGGATGACCCTATGGTCAAAAGATTAATCCCCCCCACACCTCCGGAAACTGTCAACTTAGGACAGGATAACCCCGAATTTAATTTAGCAGCTACTTATGAACAATTTATTGCGACAATCAATAATGCCCAAAATAAACACATCCCTAAAAGAAAATTCAGATCGATACGGAACCAACCAAAATGGATGAATAATAGACTCTTAGATCTTCTAGGGAAAAAGAAAGGAGTATATAGAAAAGTTAAGAAAGGCGAAAATCACTTACTTGGTTACTATCAGAGCCTAACAAGACAGGTATAAACAGAAATTAGGAAAGCAAAGAGAAATTATGAAATCAAGGTAGCAAACGAATCGAAATATACCCCCAAAGCTTTTTATCAACTGTATAAATCAAAGGTTAGAGATACAATAGGTCCCCTTAAAACTACGACAGGAGAAATGACTGATAATGAGTTAGAAATGTGTAGTACGTTAAATAGTCATTTTCGCTCCGTATTCACAAATGAAAACCTAGCACAGTTTCCAGAAGTTCATAAGGTATATAACGACAGTATAGAAAATATGTTGATGAATATCAATATTACTAGTAACGATGTGCTTAAAGTAATTAACAAACTGAAGCCTCATAAATCGCCTGGTCCAGACGAGGTATATGCTAGAATATTAAAAGTATGTAGAGATGAGTTGAGTAATCCATTAGCAGTTTTATTTAATAAGTCATTAGAATCCGGGCCTAGTGCAGAAGCTTGAAACTTTTGCAAATGTAGTTCGATTTTCAAAAAGGGTGATAAATCAATAGCATCAAATTACGTCCCATTAGTCTCACGTCAATCATAGGCAAGTTGCTAGAGTCAATTATTGCTACAAAATCAAAGCCACCTTGAAAACATTCAACTAATTCATTCTTCTCATACCCGGGTTCACCCAGGGGCGTTCTTGTCTCACAAATTTGTAGCTTTTTCTCCAGAAGTGTTGAGCGGTAGATAATGATAAGTCATATGATATAATTTATTTAGATTTCAGTAAAGCATTGATGAGAGAGTCCCTCATGAAGGGAGATTGATAAAGGGAAGGTAGAAGCTTACATGGAATGGGTGGATCAGTATTAAAATAGTTAGTCATGGTTAACTGGTAGGAAACAAGAGTCAGCATAAATGGATTAAAGTCAGACTGGGGTGCGGTCAAAAGCGGAGTTCCCCAGGGATCTGTATTAGGCCCTCTGCTGTTTGTTATATTCATTAATGATCTTGATTTAGGCATAACTAGTAGGATTATTAAATTTGCAGATGATACCAAAATGGGGAGAGTGATAAATTCAGACAGTGACTTTGAACACCTTCAAAGAGATCTAGATACCTTACATGAGTGGTCAGTAGACTGGCAAATGAATTTTAATAGTGATAAATGCAAGGTACTACAGATAGGGAAGACGAATACAAACGTTAAGTATAAACTAGGTAACACGGAAATAGAAAACTCAGTTTGTGAAAAAAATCAAGGTGTATTTGTTAGCAACGACTTGAAACCTAGAAAACAATGTATTAGCGTTCGCAACAAGGCAAACAGGATTCTTGGGTTCATATCTAGGTCTGTGAGTAACAGAACTGCTGGCGTTATCTTGAAACTTTACCTAGCATTAGTGAGGCCACACATGGATTATGCGGTTCAGTTCTGGTGTCCTTATTATAGAATGGACATAGATTCTTTGGAGAGAGTACAAAGAAGAATGACAAAAAATGATCCATAATATTAGAAACCTTCCATATGAAGAAAAGGGCCTTCGAAAAGCAGGCTTACATTCATTAGAGAGGCGTAGAGTTAGGGGAATGTGATGAGAGGTGTACAAGTGGGTAGAAATTGGGATTAACAAAGGGTAAAATGGAAGATGTTCTGAAATAGTAATAACGAAATAACTAGAACAAATGTGGCTTTAAATTAGATAAATTCCGATTCAGAAAGGATATAGGCAAGCACTGGTTTGGTAATAGAGTTGTGGATATGTGGAATAGGCTACCGAGTGCTATAGTAGGATCGGGGACGCTAGGAAGCTTCAAGACGAAGTTGGATAGGCACATGGAAGTGCTGGGATGGGTGTGAAAGGGATCTGCCCTGTATGGGCCAGTCGGCCTCCTGCAGTATCCCACTTTCTTATGTTCTTATGTTCTTATGTTCACCTCACAATCTTTACTACATCTCACCTCACAATCTTTACTACATCTCACCTCACAATCTTCACAACATTTCACTTCACAATCTTCACTACATCTCACTTCACAATCTTCACTACATCTCACTTCACAATCTTCACTACATCTCACTTCACAATCTTCACTACATCTCACTACACAATCTTCAATACATCTCACTTCATAACCTTCACTACATCTCACTTCACAATCTTCACTACATCTCACTTCACAATCTTCACTACATCTCACTTCACAATCTTCACTACATCTCACTTCACAATCTTCACTACATCCCACTTCACAATCTTCACTACTTCTCAATTCACAATTTTCACTACATCTCACTTCACAATCTTCACTACATCTCACTTCACAATCTTCACTACATCTCACTTCACAATCTTCACTACATCTCACTTCACAATCTTCATTACATCTCACTTCACAATCTTCACTACATCTCACTTCACAATCTTCACTACATCCCACTTCACAATCATCACTACATCTCACTTCACAATCTTCACTACATCCCACTTCACAAACTTCACTACATCTCACTTCACAATCTTCACTATATCTCACTTCACAATCTTCAATACATCTCACTTCACAATCTTCACTACATCTCACTTCACAATCTTTCACTACATCTCACTTCACAATCTTCACCATATCTCACTTCACAATCTTTACTACATCTCACTTCACAATCTTCACTACATCTCACTTCACAATCTTCACTACATCTCACTTTACAATCTTCACTACATCTCACTTCACAATCTTCACTACATCTCACTTCACAATCTTCACTACCTCTCACTTCAAAATCTTCACTACATCTCACTACACAATCTTCACTACATCTCACTTCACAACCTTCACTACATCTCACTTCACAACCTTCACTACATCTCACTTCACATCTTCACTACATCTCACTTCACAATCTTCACCACATCTCACTTCACAATCTTTACCACATCTCACTTCACAATCTTTACTACATCCCACTTCACAAACTTCACTACATCTCACTTCACAATCTTCACTACATCTCACTTCACAATCTTCACTACATCTCACTTCACAATCTTCACTACATCTCACTTCACAATCTTCACTACATCTCACTTCACAATCTTCCCTACATCTCACTTCACAATCATTACTACATCTCACTTCACAATCTTCACTACATCTCACTTCACAATCTTCACTACATCTCACTTCACAATCTTCACTACATCTCACTTCACAGTCTTCACCACATCTGACTTCACAATCTTCACTACATCTCACTTCACAATCTTCACTACATCTCACTTCACAATCTTCACTAACACCATCCTTCATCACTACATATAACATCCATCATCACTACTTATAACACCATCCATCATCATCACTACATATAATACTATCCATCATCACTACATATAACACGATCCATCATCACTACATATAACACCATCCACCATCACTACATATAGAACCATCCATCACGACATATAACACCATCCGACATCATTACATATAACACCAACCATCATGACTACATATAACATCATCCATCATCACTACATATAACTCCATCCATCATCACTACATATAACACCATCCATCATCACTACATATAAACCAACCTATCATCACTACATATAACATCATCCATCATCACTACATATAACACAATCCATCATCACTACATATAGAACCATCCTATCATCACTACATATAATATCATCCATCATCACTACATATAACACCATCCAACATCACTACATATAACACCACCCATCATCACTACATATAACATCATCCATCATCACTACATATAACTCTATCCATCATCACTACATATAGCACCATCCAGCATCACTACATATAACACCAACCATCATCGCTACATATAACATCATGCATCATCAATATATATATATATAACACCATCCATCATCACTACATATATTACCCTCTTATCATCACTACATATAACACCATCCATCATTACTACAATATAACGCCATCCTTCATCACTTCATATAACACCATCCATCATCACTACATATTATAACACCATCCATCATCTTTACAAACACCATCCCTCTTTACTATAGTGATAAACAGAGCTTTATTTTGTTGTCAATTTCTTTAAATTCCAACCTTATTAAACCGTAATTCTTTCTGTATGGTCAAATTTTGATTTGACCTCAGTGAGAGAGCTGTTAATGTCAGTACATCACAATGGTGTTCCGACGCACTGTATCGAAGGTGACTAAGGTGGAGGTGAAGCCTTGCCAGATGAAGGAGAAGGGCCCCCGATCTAACAAACTGCAGACCACAAAACACACTAAGACCCAAAACAACAAGACCCAAAACAACAAGAAGAAGGAAACTACCACTT
>NW_024718016.1:0-9004 GCF_018991925.1 Homarus americanus
CTGCACCTGTGTGCCTATATCTGTACCTGTACCCATGTGCCCATACCTGTTCCGTACCCGTGTGTTCTGTACCTGCACCAAAGTCTGTACCGGTAACATCGTGTGCCTATACCCAGCCCGTGTCTATACCTGTACCCAGGTACTTATACCTGCACCTGTGTGCTCTGTACCTGTACCCATGTGCCTGTACCTGTACCTGTGTGCCTATACCTGTACCTGTACCCGTGTGCCTATACCTGTACCTGTACCCATGTGCCTGTACCTGTACCCGTGTGCCTATACCTGTACCCGTGTGCCTGTACCTGTACCCGTGTGCCTGTACCTGTACCCGTGTGCCTATACCTGTATTTTCAGATCCAAAGAAGCCAAAAATACCCCGAGACGACACTGACAGCCAAGACGGGTGTATACGCAGAAAATCCCCCGTCCACATATGTCCCTGTCAACCGAGCGGGGGAATTAGAGGTAACATAATGACCTCATAACTACCCCGAGACGACCATCCAAACTGCTCATTAGCATACTGGGCTGAGGGGAAAAAGGCAAGAGGGGAGACGCTCATGAGTATCCCCTCCCATCCTCGACAACCTTCCCCTTATTCTCTTAATGTCTACTTCCCTTCACACAGTCTACCCCTTTAACCAGTCACCCTTATACAGGTACTTCTATTTCCCCTCCCTCGGGATTGTTTCTGCGGTCACTTCCCCTTCCTCAGGACATACTTCTGCTGTCACTTCCCCATCCTCAGGACATACTTCTGCTGTCACTTCCCCATCCTCAGGACATACTTCTGCTGTCACTTCCCCATCCTCAGGACATACTTATGCTGCCACTTCCCCTTCTTCAGGACCTACTTCCGCTATTACTTCCTTTGGACAAACTTCTGCTACGACTTCCTTAGGATACACTTCTGCTGCCACTTCCCCTCCCTCGGATACAAGTCACCATGAGTCCCGGAGCTGACACTGATATCCACCACTTCCGACAGCCAAGAAGCACCTCAGCCTAACCACGGTACTTGTCGCTCCCCTTATGGTGGTCCTGTGTCTGTCTCTCTTGTTTTCTATCATTAATCTGTTTGTCTCTCTGTGTATTGTTGACTAAGTACATGTGTGTGTGTGTGTGTGTGTGTGTGTGTGTGTGTGTGTGTGTGTGTGTGTGTGTGTGTGTGTGAGTAGTGTGTGTCTGTGTGTGTGTGTGTGTGTGTCTGTGTGTGTGTGTGTGTGTGTGTGTGTGTGTGTGTGTGTGTGTGTGTGTGTGGTGGTGGTGGTGGGTGGTGGTGTGGGTGGTGGAGTGGTGGTGTGAGTGAGTGGTGGGTGTGTGTGTGTGTGTGTGTGTGTGTGTGTGTGTGTGTGTGTGTGTGTGTGTGTGTGTGTGTGTGTGTGTGTGGTGGTGGGTGGTGGTGGTGGTGAGTGGGGTGTGTGTGTGTGTGTGTGTGTGTGTGTGTGTGTGTGTGTGTGTGGTGGGTGGTGGAGTGGTGTGGTGGTGGTGGTGGTGGTGGTGAGAACAGGTGAGAATGATATGTGTGTACTCTCTCTCTCCTTCTATAACCTCCCAAAGACATCATTTCCAAAACCCAGTACACTCATCATGTAGGATCCCGGACGCAGTAACAAGTTCCGCCTCACAATAAAAGTTTTCTCGTTGCCCTTACACTGGGGACTGGCAGTAACCCCTCCTCCGCGGCTCCTCCCCCTGGCCCTCCTACCCGGTCCCTCCACCCCTCCTCCCCCGGCCCCATCCTACAATCCAGATTTCTCAGTCGTTTAACAGATACACAGAGAACTCTACGAGATGTAATAAAACTAAAACTACTCTTACGGAAGGGAGGTTTTTAGGGGTCCAGCATCTGACTGTTGAGCTATGAAGGCGATATGTACTGTTGTTTACATGTTTATTGTCTCCCGGCCACCGCTTAGCTGAAGGGTCCTAGGAGTGTTGTGTCCGTCTGTCTGTACGTTCATCTTGTTCCTCCCTGTGTATGTCCGTCACTCCATTCCTCTGTATGTCTGCCCGTCCATGCACCCCTCAATGAGTCCATCTGTTGCTCTGTCTGGTCATATGTTCCTCTGCACGTTCGTGTGTCAGAGTTGTGAACGCGACGCCACGAGAACGAACTGAACTATGGTCTCCATCTCTGGCACAAAGCTGCCTGATCTGGGGCTCTCAGACGAGGCCAATAAGCAATATTTTTCCCTCCTGATGTAGAGGAATTGTGGCTTCTATGTCGTCTTGGGTCACCAGTCGTGGCTGGGGGGGTAGATCGACGGGTTCTTATTGTGCGAGTTATATTAATCTAAGAAAATTATTATTTTTCCATGATAACTTCATATAAGTTACATTTGTATCTATGATTAATGTAAAGTATTTATTCAACATGACTTAGTGAATGATAAACAAACTGACAGTTGGCTTATTTTTTCTCCTTTATCTCTTGCGTAAACCCCACGAGGAAGATAATTTTCTTTGCCAGGGAAATGGAATTTTATGCAATTTATAGTCTCGGTAAGCCTAACTGTCTTATATACAACAAATGAAAAAAATTATGTTATTTTATTTAACTCTACACAACCGAACTTCCCGCTGTTTCTATATTCTACAAGACGGTCATAGTTTGTTTTACGCATTATCCTCTCTTTATCCTATCACTGTTTACTACTTCATTTTCTATCGAAAAAATACAAAGTTGTTTCAAACATAAGAGAATTACTGATGGCAGAGACACATACTGTAGTTGTCACACACAACAACTGCCTGGAATATAACCACGTATGTGGTTCCCGGGACTCTTTATCACACCCTGCACCATGACCTATGAACACCCTCTCCTGGCGACCACCTGGCTAGGCAGGCCCTTGGTTCTTACAACCCGCACCCTGGTATATCCTCCACTACCCCAGGCAAAGACACATAACCCTTACTTTAGAACCATTACCTGTTGCTGTCTGGCCAAACACCGAACCTGCAAAACACAAAAAAATATCACTATTAGCTGAAGGAAAAAATAATATTTATAGGGAATTAATTGTTACTTGTACATTTCAACGTTACTCTTAATAAGTTTACAAGAGCAGGTGAGATACTGTGACAAACTGCAATTTATTTTCCTAATGCAATATTTTCTCCGCGACATCCACCGCATCTGATGGTGAGGAAGCACTTTCTTAACACACCATTATTGAACTTATAATGTATACATAAACTACATGTTAAGTGCTACCTAAAAAAAAATCTTGTATGACTGATTCTAATTATCTCGTAGAGTTGTACACAAACAATAAGTGCTTAAGTGAGTGCGTAAGTAGCAAGCAGTATAAGTAAATAAGTGTATTCGTACATAAATATGCCCGTAAATAAATAAATAAATAAATAAATAAATAAATAAGTAATAAAAGTAATTAAGTTATTATCTAGCTAATATATTAGAAACTCGACATAATTCAGTAAATTGCGTGCGCACCGTGTTTGGAGGCCACATTTACCGTGCCTCGGGAAAATTGGCTGGCAGGGAGCATATTGTCCGGCGGGAACATTTTAAGCAATATGTTCAATTTCCTTCCAAAGGTGATTAAAGTTATTTTTGTTGGAAAACTCAAGTTTTAATTCAACTCTTATGTTCCTGTCATAAGCCTTCCGCAAAAGTGCAGTGCAGTGGTTTTTACCGGGGAAAAATTGAGTGTGCACAATTTAAAAGAAAGAAAGAAAGAAAGAAAAAAAGAAAAAGATTTAAGGAGAACAACAACAACAACATAAAGAGCAAGGAAGGAGGAACAAGAAATAGCGGAGGAGGAGACCACTAATCTCCCCGTCGGGCCACACCAGGTCCAAAGAAGAACCGACGGAATAGCCTCATTATCCACTTCTTCAGTGGTTTTCTTGAGACACACATTCACCTACAAAGATCACAGTTAGAAAATTACGACTGTTTGAGTCCTCGATTTGACAGCATACTATGGACGGATTGATACACGGACAGACACACGGACGGACTAATACACGGAGAGACAAATGGACGGACTGATACATCGACAGACGAACAGACGATCTGATAGGAAACACAGACAGATACACGGACAGACTGATAAACTAATATAGACAGGAAGGGACTGATCAACCAACAGACCCACGGACGGACTAATAAACCAACAGACTGGAGGACGGACTAATAAAGCAACAGACACACACAAACATTACAGTATAGTCGAACAGTCTACTACGGACCTAAAATAATCACTCCTATTGTTCTCTCTCCAGACGGCAGTAAACACAAATAAATTCAATTACTTTAAAACATTCCCATATATCAACACACAAATTCGAATGTACAGTTGCCGACATAAATCCCCGGACACGTGACAGTATCTAATGTGTGAGTACTTGAAGATCATTAGGTGATGGAGAATGGAAATTTGACGTATTTTCTCGAATTTGTCTCTGTATTAAGGAGTGTTATTTTCAATCTGTAGTTCCGATATACAATGTAATGAAAAGCAGATATTACCAACTGTTTGGGGAATTTTGTCCACAACTGTACATCATAAAATAGAACATAGGTTAACACGATCACCCTTACAGCACTAATATGTTATATATATATATATATATATATATATATATATATATATATATATATATATATATATATATATATATATATATATATAAGACCCTTAAATTCAGCCTTTTTCGATTCACCAATCTTATTATATCTAGTTTCTTTTAACCTTACTCAAGCAGCGTGTAATTACTGTATTGTAACTGCGAGCCAAGAACGAATTTAATACTCATTGTTTTTTTTAAGGGGATACAACATAAATTAACAGTGTTTGTACGTCATGATAGTGCCAGCTATTAATACCAACAGAGAAATTAATAAGTATTCAATTTTAGAACCATGTTAAGTTAATGAATCCTGAATCTATTTGTAACCTTTATTATATACGGAATATGTACATATATGTATATACATATATATATATATATATATATATATATATATATATATATATATATATATATATATATATATATATATATATATATATATATATATATATATATATATCTTGATAAAATCACACGGGAAAATGGAAACAACGGAGTACCTTAGATTTCGTCTTTATTCAAGACATCTTCAGAGGCAACTAGATTACATGGACAGAGAGAGGCTTAAATATACAGGGTGACCTAAAAACATGAGGTCAGGTCATAATGATGACATCCACTAATCCCCACACCAACACAACCGTAGAGGAGCTTAAGAGAAGGGTGGTGACGTGACTAGACAGGTCAGGTCAGAAAAAAGGGACCCACAAAATAACTATCATACATCAAGATCAAAGGTTTTCAAAGCAGTTTTAACCTTGGGCCACTGACAAATAAATTTATGTAACATATTATCAGTTTTGAACTGACCATCACTAAGGTTTATTGATTTTAATTCCTTAATCAAACTAGCTTCAACCAGAAGTCTTTCTGTGACACAAGATGATTTGAATACTTCTAAGCTTTTTTCCCAAGCAATGGGGGTGATTATTATTCCTAACATGAACGAACAAGGCACTGCTTTCAGATGCAGTTCTGATATTATACTTATGTTGTTTGGTTCTGAGCTGCAGTGTTTTTCCTGTCTGACCTACATAATTACAATTACATTGGCTACATGGAATACAATAAACACTTCCATTTACATTCAAACTTGGGCTATTCCTTATTAACATATTGGTAATGGTTGAGTCATACTTGAAAACAACATTAATATTTAGAAGCTTGAGGGACCGAACTAAAGGGACAAATTCATCACGATAGGGCAGAGTCAAAATATTCTTAAGTGTAGGAACTTGTCTGGTTACAGAGGAATGAAGGGATTTTTTAGCCCTTTTAAAGCAACGATCAACAAACACAGAAGGGTACCCAAGTTTCTGTGCAATAGAACGAATGTGTTTAAATTCGTCGTCAATAAATTCAGAGTCACAAATACGCAGACATCTTAGGAACATAGCAGAAAAAACTGACATTTTGGTAGACTCAAGGTGATTGGATAAAAAGTGAATGAAACTGTCTACCTGTGTGGGCTTTCTATATACCTTAAATTTATAGTTTTGGCCATTTCTCATGATAAGCATATCAAGAAATGGAAGGGATTCACTTATTTCTCTTTCAATTTTAAATGTGATACTAGGGACAATATTATTAAGCTTGTCTAAAAATTCCAAAGGGTCACTGTTTTTAGGCCAAAGACAAAGAACATCATCTACATATCTATACCAAGGAGGAATACAGTCCACTACATTGGGGAGTAATCTAGACTCAAAGAACTCCATATAAATGCAGGCTAGAGGAGCAGAAAGACAATTACCCATGCTCATGCCAAATACTTGCTTGTAGAACTTCCCATTTGCACTAAACACATTGTCAGTTACGCATAACTCTATCAATTTCAGGAAAGTATCATGTTCAATAGTTAAATCTAGCAGTTGTAATTTATCTTTAAGAAATGAAAGTAAGTCTTTCACAGGTACTCTAGTGAACAGTGAATTTACATCAAAACTTATCCAAGTGGCTGGTAAAGATGATATCCCCTCTTACAGGCCAAATATCTAATTCACATATACGCAATAGCAGTGATTTAATTGATAAACTCAAGAAACACAACGAACCTTGCGAATTAATAAGTTTTGATGTAAATTCACTGTTCACTAGAGTACCTGTGAAAGACTTACTTTCATTTCTTAAAGATAAATTACAACTGCTAGATTTAACTATTGAACATGATACTTTCCTGAAATTGATAGAGTTATGCGTAACTGACAATGTGTTTAGTGCAAATGGGAAGTTCTACAAGCAAGTATTTGGCATGAGCATGGGTAATTGTCTTTCTGCTCCTCTAGCCTGTATTTATATGGAGTTCTTTGAGTCTAGATTACTCCCCAATGTAGTGGACTGTATTCCTCCTTGGTATAGATATGTTGATGATGTTCTTTGTCTTTGGCCTAAAAACAGTGACCCTTTGGAATTTTTAGACAAGCTTAATAATATTGTCCCTAGTATCACATTCAAAATTGAAAGAGAAATAAGTGAATCCCTTCCATTTCTTGATATGCTTATCATGAGAAATGGCCAAAACTATAAAGTTAAGGTATATAGAAAGCCCACACAGGTAGACAGTTTCATTCACTTTTTATCGAATCACCTTGAGTCTACCAAAATGTCAGTTTTTTCTGCTATGTTCCTAAGATGTCTGCGTATTTGTGACTCTGAATTTATTGACGACGAATTTAAACACATTCGTTCTATTGCACAGAAACTTGGGTACCCTTCTGTGTTTGTTGATCGTTGCTTTAAAAGGGCTAAAAAATCCTTTCATTCCTCTGTAACCAGACAAGTTCCTACACTTAAGAATATTTTGACTCTGCCCTATCGTATTGAATTTGTCCCGTTAGTTCGGTCCCTCAAGCTTCTAAATATTAATGTTGTTTTCAAGTATGACTCAACCATTACCAATATGTTAATAAGGAATAGCCCAAGTTTGAATGTAAATGGAAGTGTTTATTGTATTCCATGTAGCAAATGTAATTGTAATTATGTAGGACAGACGGGAAAAACACTGCAGCTCAGAATCAAACAACATAAGTATAATATCAGAACTGCATCTGAAAGCAGTGCCTTGTTCGTTCATGTTAGGAATAATAATCACCCCATTGCTTGGGAAAAAAGCTTAGAAGTATTCAAATCATCTTGTGTCACAGAAAGACTTCTGGTTGAAGCTAGTTTGATTAAGGAATTAAATCAATAAACCTTAGTGATGGTCAGTTCAAAACTGATAATATGTTACATAAATTTATTTGTCAGTGGCCCAAGGTTAAAACTGCTTTGAAAACCTTTGATCTTGATGTATGACAGTTATTTTGTGGGTCCCTTTTTTCTGACCTGACCTGTCTAGTCACGTCACCACCCTTCTCTTAAGCTCCTCTACGGTTGTGTTGGTGTGGGGATTAGTGGATGTCATCATTATGACCTGACCTTATGTTTTTAGGTCACCCTGTATATTTAAGCCTCTCTCTGTCCATGTAATCTAGTTGCCTCTGAAGATGTCTTGAATAAAGACGAAAGCTAAGGTACTCCGTTGTTTCCATTTTCCCGTGTGATTTTATCAAGATATATATATATATATATATATATATATATATATATATATATATATATATATATATATATATATATATATATATATTTATTTATTTATTTATTTATTTATTTATTTATATGCTGATAACCACAAGGAAAGAAGAAAACACGAAGTTCCCAAGCGCTTTCGTGTAATTCACATCTTCAGGGGTGAGTGCAGACTAGAGAGAGTAATACAAATCAAGGTGTATATATACAGAGGGTGAGACCAGGTCCACAATGGTCAGGTATTAGGTAATGACCCTACTAATCTTTAAATAGCACACAACGGTTGGTGGTCAGGTCAGATGGTCAAGTGACCCGGCCTTCTCACCTGATCACAAATCTTCTTAATTACAAAATTGTCCAGCTTGTACATGCCGTTACTCAAATTCATGTTGAATGCATATATATATATATATATATATATATATATATATATATATATATATATATATATATATATATATATATATATATATATATATATATATATATATATATAACGTCCCCTCCACTGCCATACATGTACGGTGTAATCAAGACCCACAAGCCCAGTAACCCAGCAAGACCCATCATTAGCTCAGTTGGGTCAATCTCTTATAAACTATCTAAATGGTTAGTTTCTTTACTAAATCCCCTAGTTGGCAACATTTCTAACTCCAATATCAAGAATAATATGGATCTGGTTGATAAACTCAATAACTTACACATTAATCATGATTTTAAACTGGTCAGCTTTGATGTAACGTCACTCTTTACAAAGGTCCCAGTTGATGATTTACTAGAGTTCCTCATAGATTCCCTGGATAACATTTCACTGCCCGTCTCGAACGAC
>NW_024718017.1:0-5000 GCF_018991925.1 Homarus americanus
TCAATGTACTTCGTTCGGTTACTTATTGCTGAGGCAGTTTTTCTCCACTTGTATACCCAGATCTCTGTTTTCTCACTACTGCCCCGACTTGTTGTGTTCTCCTCAATGATCTCTCACAACACCCAAGGATCGTTCTCATTATCGACAGTATCCAGATAATTGTCATAAGGGTTGTATCTTACGAGCAAATTCTAACTTTTCGAAATGTTAAATATCATTTTGCCAGTCCTGCGACCATATGATCAGTTCGTGCAAGACTTTTTGCATCGTTTTGCTTCCTTGTCAATTATTTTCGTGTATTCCGCAAACTTTGACATTGTGGCTCGAAATATTTTCTTCTTATTGCTGTTTATATACAGTAGATAATAAACAGGGCGGGTCAAGGATAGAGCCTTGTAGTACCCCACTGAGAACCTTTTTTCCATTCTGAATGAAGTGTTATAGTACCCGTTTATAACCAACCACTCGTTGTTAATTCCGCCGTCGAGCCAGCTGTTAATCCACTCCAAATCTTGTCCTTTATGTCTGTGCCTGGATATTAGAAGGCCGATCGTGTATGTGGGACTTTGTCAACTCCCTCAGAAAAATTCATATACAGGACATTCACTGGTGAGCATTGATCCACGTCGTGTCACTGCTAAGGGAACGTGAGTAAGTTTGCCAAGAAGAATTTATCTTCCCAAGAAAATGTTTTGTGATGCGTTGATAAGAATTTGTAAAAGTAATATTAGGCTGATCAACCTTTAGTTTTCCGCTGCATTTTCATACCTTTCTTGTATACTGAGGTCACTGGCTGATATCTAGTCCCTAGTCCCTAGTCCTGGACGCCTTTCCTTGATCCAGAGATTTCCCGAATATCGGTCTTGGTGGAGTGCCTATTTTGTTTACCACCTTCTCTATCCCGTGGTGCTCCGTCCACTCAGGAGTTTGTTTTAGTCTTTCAAGTTGGCTACTTTCTTCGTGATATCGTCTATAATAACCAAAGTGGAAGTCAGTGAATAATTTTCCTATTACCTCAACGATACTGTAAATAGCCTTAGTGATAACGCCAATAAACTTAAGTAATATTGTATTTTATTATTTGTTATAATTTAGATATATAAATGTAACCGAACACTGGGATTTAATCATACGCCTGGCAGCAACTCACCCCTGGTGCCAGTACACTAGAACTATCTGTCGTACAACCAAACGTATAAAAATTTCAAAACAATTAAGTTAAAGATTGGCATTAATTGTTTCTAAATGGCCCAGTTAAAGTAAAATTCAGTTGTATTTATAATATTTATCGAAGCCATTTGAAATACAATGTTACGAACCAGTGGAAATAACGATCCAAGCCAGGCGGGTTGGGGAAGGGATGGCTACACACGCAGAAAAGATTATCTCATCAGTCGAAATAAAATAATTGTTTCTTGCTAGCGTCCATTGCCTGGTACTGATGAATGAGTGAGTGAGTGGTGGGTGAGTGAGTGGTGGAGTGGGTGAATGAGTGAGTGGGTGAGTGGTGAGTGGATGGTTATTAGGTTAGATCGTCTCAAGAGTACTCAGAGGAATGAGTGGGTGGCTCCTGTACACTTGATTCTGGACGTAAGTTATTTGTTATTGGACTTTTTAATATTTTCGGACGTAATATTGCTTGCTGTTGGCCTTTTTTCCTTATTATCGGACTTCAGGTTATATCTCGTCTTTTGGACTTGAGCTTCCACTTGTTGCTCTTATCGTGAAATGGACACTTCAGTTTGGACGTGTGCCTTGATTTCTTGTCATTCTGGACGTTTCATTCGAGTAAGTCTCCATTACTAGAGCCTTGAATTTTAATACTTCCTGTTGTGATTACTTTTGGACTTTTAGGACAATTTAATGGACTTACTGGGGCTACATTTTCACTTGTGTTTGGACTTATAATTCTTGGTATTGGACTTGTCTAACTAAATACTAACCTAACCTAACGCTAACCTAATCTAACCTCGGTAATATTAATAAGTTATTAATATTATTATAATTTTACATATTTAACGTAATAATTTATATTTACATCAGTACAGAATTAATTAACACCTGGTATGACATTACAGATACTCGAGGCTGTGGTCGTTAAGCTGTTTTCGCCCTAAGAGTGACTGACAGCCCTCTATATTATCGGTCCAACAAGATCACTAGTGTGTCCTGACTCAAGCCTGACCACAACGATGACGCCATACCTTGTAAACTCATCATGATATAATGATACGTCTAACTTAAAAGTGAAACATTAACAACAAAATAACGTCATAAAGTCTCAAAATTACACTTGAGATATTACGTTAACTATAGATACTTGTACATCGGATATCTATATTTTCTTTGTATATTTTTACTAATGTCTAGATAAGGTAAAAGTCTCATTGTTATTTTGGGGACATTTTATTTATTTTTATGTGTACTTTAGCTGTAGTTCCATTCCTTCGTCACTGTTTATAAGGAAAGTCAACATACGAAGTTCTGAGACTGACCCCAGGAAAATGACAGTGGGTGAGCTGGGCGAGGCAGGAGGGAGGAAGGGAACGATTTGTGTTTTGCTCTTGTCGGACTCCTCTTGGGGATAAATGCTGAATCTATCTTATTGTTTTTGTCTCTGTGAACTACTTCTTGCTTTTATTGACTCCTTCTTGGTTTATTAGCCGTTATTTAGATGCTATAGTGTACAGTGTGCGGGAAAGAGAGAGGTGAAATGGCTTTGTTATTGTCAGCAGATTCCACAAGTGATATATATATATATTTTTAATCTGCTGGAAACTTACCAAACGCCAGTATTTGTTTTTCAAGGTAGAGGAGGAAGAAAGAGCAGCTTTTTTACTTCCTCAGCTAAGATTACAACGGTGTGATCAATGCTGCCATATTTTTGCTGTTTAATGGTTAATACGTTTGTTTAATAAGTATTTTGTTCATTTATTAAAATAAGTCGTTTTTGTTAATGTTGAGTGGTTTTTCTGTTATTTTCATTATTTCGGTTAATTTATTTACTTCTTATTTTTAAAGTTAATGGTCATAAATGTTTCTTATTAATTTTATATCACTGACGTTGCCTCCTGTCAGTTGATGTGACGTCACCATGCAATCTCGAATCAGCATTGACCACGTCATGTTAGGAGACCAATCAGCGCAGGTTTTTGTGTTGTCTCAGATTTTTGTCAGAGTTTGGTCACTGGAGGCGCCAGGCGGGTCACAGTTGTTATGGGTAATGGCTGTGGGTCAAATAGCCGGCTCTTATTTGGTGTTAATAGACCCGAACAGGTTAGTTAGGGCCTTGTTGGACTTGGATTAATTATGTGTGTGTGTGTAATATATTCATACAGTTCACTGGGTCATTTACCTGGCTAAGATTAACGACCGGGCTCTACTCTCCCATAATGGCCCGGGGGGAGAATCTACCTTACATTAAAATTTTTCCTCATAAGTGAAGGAAATTATTCTTCAAATATCTTACGTTCAATTTCTCATTAATCAAATTACGTTGACTTTTACCTCAGGATTTTCTCGTAACCTCAGGTATTTATTCACTTACGACGATATTTTTATCATATCAGGTGTAATAAAGTTAACCCTAAACCCTAACCTAATCTAACCTAAACTAACAAACGCCTAACCTAAAACCTACCAAACCTAACCTAATCCTAACCTAAACTAACCTAAACTACTTAAACTAATCTAACCTAACCATAATAAAAATAAATGGCGTCAAATTTACGCCTTGATTTTAGGTCTAGTATTTACAGTTATTAAGTGAGGGAGGGAGGGACTGTGGGGGCGAGGAGGGAGAGACTGTGAGGGAGGGAGGAGGACTGTGGGGGAGGGAGACTGTGAGGAGACTGTGGGGAGGAGACTGTGGGGAGGGAGGAGGAGAATGTGAGGAGGGAGGCTGTGAGGGAGGAGGAGGGAGAATGTGAGTGGGGAGAGAATGTGAGGAGGGAGGAGGAGAATGATAGATGAGACCATAGCAGACATACAGACAGACAGACAGACGATAGACAGACAGACACATTGAGTTAGTGGAGAGTCATTAACACCTCTCCCACCTCCCTCTCCCCTCCCCTCTCTCCCTCCCCTCTCTCATTAATACATTTTTTTATTTGATGTTTTAAAATAAATCTATATATGTATGTATGTATGTATGTATGTATGTATCAACTAGTTCAAAATACCAGTATACATATTGATGAACGGATGTCTGGCAACCCTCCCTTATACATCGAGAGGTAATAATATGTACTAGCAAAATATCATCTAATAGGATACCTGCATCTGTGTATCGTCTTAACTACCAGGCTAGTTACAGGTGTACTTGGGTGTGTGTAATGGTGTCAGGCATCGTCTCCTCACCTCTACTTTCTCAAACGTTCGTGAGATAAATTTTCTCTTGTGTTTAGATCTGATCTCATCTAACGTCACCATGATAGATGCTCAAGGTTTAGGAGAATTGTTTTGGATCACCTGAAGATTAGACCCTCAGCTTATTACACCTTAATAATATATACCAGTAATAATGATAATGGTTGCCTCTCGTATCGAGGATGGCCGTCCGAACACCCTAGACGTGAATTTGTTTAAGTGTAGAAGCTGTCGCCAACCAACAACCACACCCTAAGTTAACAAGCTGCATGACCCAGTGTTTAAGGTGTAGAAGCTGTCGCCAACACAACAACCACACCCTAAGTTAACGAGCTGCATGACCCAGTGTTTAAGGTGTAGAAGCTGTCGCCAACACAACAACCACACCCTAAGTTAACAAGCTGCATGACCCAGTGTTTAGGTGTAGAAGCTGTCGCCAACACAACAACCACCTAAGTTAACAAGCTGCATGACCCAGTGTTTAAGGTGTGAAGCTGTCGCCAACACAACAACCACACCCTGAGTTAACAGGCTGCATGACCCAGTGTTTGAAGCTGTCGCCTACAACAACCACCTAAGTTAACAGGCTGCATGACCCAGTGTTTAAGGTGTAGAAGCTGTCGCCAACC
>NW_024718017.1:10000-32500 GCF_018991925.1 Homarus americanus
TTCTACCCCCCTCCTTCTCTCCCCCTCCTCCTTCTACCCCCCTCCTTCTCTCTCCCCTCCTCCTTCCTACCCCCTCCTTCTCTCCTCCTCCTTCACCCCTCCTTCTCTCCCCCCCTCCTCCTTCTACCCCCTCCTTCTCTCTCCCCTCCTTCTACCCCTCCTTCTCTCTCCCTCCTCCTTCTACCCCTCCTTCTCTCCTCCTCCTTCTACCCCTCCTTCTCTCCTCCTTCTACCCCTCCTTCTCTCACCCCTCCTCCTACCCCTTCTTCTCTCTCCTCCTCCTTCACCCCTCCTTCTCTCCCTCCTCCTCCTTCTACCCCTTCCTTCTCTCTCCTCCTCCTTCTACCCCCTCCTTCTCTCTCCTCCTCCTTCTACCCCTCCTTCTCTCTCCTCCTCCTTCTACCCCCTCCTTCTCTCCTCCTTCTACCCCTCCTTCTCTCCTCCTCCTCCTTCTACCCCCCTCCCTCCTCCTCCTCCTTCCTACCCCTCCTTCTCTCCTCCTTCTACCCCCTCCTTCTCTCACTCCTCCTCCTTCTACCCCCTCCTTCTCTCCTCCTCCTCCTTCACCCCTCCTTCTCCTCCTTCTACCCCTCCTTCTCTCCTCCTCCTCCTTCTACCCCTCCTTCTCTCACTCCTCCTTCTACCCCTCCTTCTCACCCCTCCTTCCTACCCCCTCCTTCTCTCCTCCTCCTCCTTCTACCCCCTCCTTCTCCCTCCTCCTCCTCCCTCCTTCTCTCCTCCTCCTCCTTCCACCCCCTCCTTCTCTAACCCCTCCTCCCTTCTACCTCCTTCTCTCACTCCCTCCTCCTTCCCCTTCTTCTCTCCTACCCCTCCTTCTACCCCTCCTTCTCTCCTCCTCCTCCTTCCCTCCTTCTCTCACCCCTCCTTCTACCCCCTCCTTCTCTCACCCTCCTCCTTCTATCCCCTCCTTCTCTCACAGACATAGTGGTATGATAAGAATGATCTCATTGTATACTAAGAGTCTTATTAATATATACATGACTCTTGAGACTCTTATCAGGTGTAAATATCAGGTACAAGTGTAAGGTGTAAGGTGTAGTGGAGGAAGAGGATAGGAGGAATAAGAGTGGAGGGAGGAGAAGAAGGAAAAGCTAAGAAATAATATGTGGGTGATTGTCTTAAGTGAATAGCAATGGTAAACAAATAGTAATAATAATTAACACGAAGAAGAAGGAACAAGAAGAAGGAACAAGAAGAGAAGGAACAAGAAGAAGGAAATAATAAAAGAAGAATACAACTGCATCTTAATAACTCGGCATCTTCACAACTAGGCATCATAACACACACAACCGGCATTACCAACATAACTCGGCATCATAACACACAACTCGGCATTACCAACATAACTCGGCATCATAAACAACACAACTCATTGATCACACATAACTCGGCTTCATAACACACAACAACCCGGCATTACCAACATAACGTAACCTGCATCATAAACAACATAACTCGGCATCACAACACAACTCGGCACCATGCCAAGACCTATACAGCACTTGAATACGAGAAGAAAATTGCATTATACTTCTCACAGCGAAGTAAATTTGTCGAGGCAAACACACAACACTCAAGGAGTCTGTTTCAATGGATTCACTTAGTCTAAATTATACATAACTGCAGATACTGGTAGAATTGCTGGACCATACGAAGATTAGACACCCTACCGTATTTCATCTGAGTTTATTTTACCTGGAGATTAACCACCCCATATTTTTTTCTTAAAGATTATTGACTCTAACTCTTCGGTTAAGAAGTAGCGCTAGGGTGCTAATCTTCAGGTGACCGGAATTAGTATGCATATGGTTTTATCTTCGTTAGTTCACCAGTTTTCATTTTGTGATGTTATTTTTTTTTCCCCAAATTCAGTCAGCCCTTTGACGTCTTGATCTCCTACTGGTCTCTTATTCCCTGACCTGGGGATTTTTTTTCTCAGTCATTTTTTTGTTCCTCACGAGATATTTTTGAATGTTATAGTTTGACAGTTGTTCTTGTTGCTTGTTGTTTATATTACTTACGTGTCTTTACTTGGCTTACCTGGATACATTTTCAGCTGATAACTTGTAATGTTGTTAAAGTTTTTGGGATTCGGTGACGCCTGAACCTTCTTGTCTCTCATGAGTTGGTGACACTATTAGAGACTTGATTCATTAAACAAATAATATTATCACTTTTTATAATATCACACCATCATTTAGTTGTATTAGTATTATGAGGTAAACGTACTACTGTATGAGTTGTCCTTATTGCCTCAAGGGTGTTAATCAACCAGATCACCATCTTGTTTACCTAATGGCCATCAACTAGAAGTGATTAGTGGCCTGTGTAGGATCCCTCTCCAGTTCTTGATAGTTTTGTCTATTTTCATGCCCAGTACTGCTCTGTGTGAAGAACTAGTTCCTTATGTTCGTTCTGCTGATAACTTGTGAGCTTAAGTCCCTCGTGTTGGTGGTGGGGACATCACGGAAAAAAAAATATCCCTGGTTTATGTTTATCATCCCGAAGGGCTTTATGAGAGCTGACCCATTGTGTCTTGTCTGAAGGGTTGTTAGTCCTAAGGCCCTCCTCAGTCTACTTGGATAATCGAGATGCCATAGTTCCTGAATTATCTTAGTCGCTCTGTGTTGCAACTTTTCCAGGATGTTCGGTCTCCTCTGTTCGTCTCTCCCAACGCTGATTTATTATTAATCTTTTTTATAAACCAAAAGACTAGAACACAAAAATTTGGTATTATTTTAGAAGAAATTTATTCGTCCACTGGAGTTTATCATAACCGAGGACCTAAGCCCAGGTGTACTGTTGTTAAATGCGGTTTAGACTCACCTGTGCTGTGTGTATGGTCAGGTCATATAGGTCTTTATTACCTGTCTCACCCACGCAATCACAACACCTGTCCTGCAACACCAATATACAGTAATTAATGTCTCAGGTGTGTAGTAACGTGGGGGGAGGAGTAACCTAACCTAACCTAACCAACCAAATTCACTGTTTGACCACGACAAGGGTGAGCTACAGCTGGTCAATTACAGCGACAAACATCATAGAAGAAAAATAAATCCCTCACACGAAAACAATCGTCAATCAGGTCAGGAAAAGGCGGACTTAGGCGGAGTAAATAACGCTTTCCCCCAAAAACCCCCAGCTAAAATGATAACACGAACACCGAAGACCAACATTTTCTTATCTGTCAGGGGAAACTCACCTAATCTATCGACGACTCCCCACGAACCAGTTTTCCTCCATCGTTACCCGTCTCTTTTACTGTCAAATCCTCTGTCCATTAAAACACCGGATGCCTCCCCCACCGTCTAATCACCGCGGGGAATCTAGACTGTCTGTTTTTTATGCTGTAAGGTGATCTGAGCTTATAGTCGATATTATCTTTTGTGTGTCCTGAGGGGCGACGGACCTAGCAGCTGTTGAGGGTGACACGAGGCGAGTTACTCCACACAGTAGGGTAAACACAGGGAGCAAACTCATCCATAGAACACCTGACCAACACACAGCTCACAGCCAACACAGCTCCTGACCAACACAGCTACAACCAGCTCCTGACCAACACAGCTCTGACCAACACAGCTCTGACCAACACAGCTCCTGACCAACACAGCTCTGACCAACAAACAATAGAGAACAGACTCCTGGGGCAGACACCGAATTATGTGTATGATGAGATTGCTTTAGTGTACAGGCTGGCGGAGAAGGTTCTTAAAAGCAGGCTGCGGTAGTGGTGTAGTGTACAGGCTGGCGGGAGAAAGGTTCTTATAGCAGGCTGCGGAAGTGGTGTAGTGTACAGGCTGGCGGAGAAGGTTCTTATAGCAGGCTGCGGTAGTGGTGTAGTGTACAGGCTGGCGGGAGAAGGTTCTTATAGCAGGCTGCGGTAGTGGTGTAGTGTACAGGCTGGCGGAGAAAGGTTCTTAGCAGGCTGCGGTAGTGGTGTAGTGTACAGGCTGGCGGAGAAGGTTCTTATAGCAGGCTGCGGTAGTGGTGTAGTGTACATGCTGGCGGGAGAAGGTTCTTATAGCAGGCTGCGGTAGTGGTGTAGTGTACAGGCTGGCGGGAGAAGGTTCTTATAGTAGGCTGCGGTAGTGGTGTAGTGTACAGGCTGGCGGAGAAGGTTCTTATAGCAGGCTGCGGTAGTGGTGTAGTGTACAGGCTGGCGGGGAAAGGTTCTTATAGCAGGCTGCGGTGGTGTAGTGTACAGGCTGGCGGGAAAAGGTTCTTATAGCAGGCTGCGGTGGTGGTGTAGTGTACAGGCTGGCGGGAGAAGGTTCTTATAGCAGGCTGCGGTAGTGGTGTAGTGTACAGGCTGGCGGGAAAGGTTCTTATAGCAGGCTGCGGTAGTGGTGTAGTGTACAGGCTGGCGGGAGAAGGTTCTTATAGCAGGCTGCGGTAGTGGTGGGGAATATTTAGCACTCCATCAGTACGCCTCTGAAATACTGGAAAAATTCTCTGAGCTGCTAGAACGAGTCACCGAACTGCTGGAACGAATCTTCTTAGCTGCTGGAACGAGTCACCGAACTGCTGGAACCCAGATCTTCTGAGCTTCTAGAACGAGTCACCGAACTGCTGGAACGAATCTTCTGAGCTGCTGGAACGAGTCACCGAACTGCTGGAACGAATCTTCTGAGCTGCTAGAACGAGTCACCGAACTGCTGGAACGAATCTTCTGAGCTGCTAGAACGAGCCACCGAACTGCTGGAACGAATCTTCTGAGCTGCTAGAACGAGTCACCGAACTGTATGTTTCCCCATAGATGTGTCTGATCGGAACATTTTCGAGGAATAGCGTAAAGAAATGTTTGTCATTAACTATACAAACTGATTTTGTTTTGTTATTCTTTAGTAACTAATTATTTCTATCCTGAGGAGGGTGTTAGGAGGATGGGAGATGGAGGGAGGGGGGTGGAAGGGGGGGAGGTGGAGACATTCGTTAGCTTACAGTACGGCCGTTGGCGCCTCTGACAGCTAAGAACCTCTTTACTTAGCTCAAGAGACCCGGCATCTCCCAAACTGTTTAGCGTGGCGGGAAAAAATGTTCACTATGTTGTTTTAAGTGTTTCTGGGAGGCCTGGGGGGTGTAGGAGGTGGGGGAGGGGGAGGAGGGGAGGAGGTGTTGTAGGGGAGGAAGTGGGTGGAGGAGGAGGTGTTGTAGGGAATGAGAAAGAAAGAGGTGTTGTAGAGGAGGTGGGAGGAGGTGTTGTAGGGGGAGAGGAGGTGGGGAGGAGGAGGTGTTGTAGGGGGGTAATGGTGTTAAAGGAGGTGTCTGGGAGAATGTTGTAGAAAGGAGACACAATAAAGTTATAAAGATCTACAACCCCACACAACCATTCACAACACAGCCCGACACAACCATTCACAACCCGACACAACCATTCACAACCCCACACACCCACACAACCATTCACAACCCCACACAACCATTCACAACCCCACACAACCATTCACTACCCCACACAACCATTCACCCCACACAACCATTCACTACCCCACACAACCATTCACTACCCCACACAACCATTCACAACCCACACAACCATTCCTAACCCACACACAACCATTCACTACCCCACACAACCATTCACAACCCCACACAACCATTCACAACCCCACACAACCATTCACAACCCCACACAACCATTCACAACCCCACACAACCATTCACAACCCCACACAACCATTCACTACCCCACACAACCATTCACTACCCCCACACAACCATTCACAACCCACACAACCATTCACTACCCACACAACCATTCACAACCCCACACAACCATTCACAACCCTACACAACCATTCACTACCCCACAACCATTCACAACCCCACAACCATTCTACCCCACACAACCATTCACAACCCCACACAACCATTCACAACCCCATACAACCATTCCAGCCCCACACAACCATTCACTACCCACAACCATTCACACCCCACACAACCATTCACTACACACAACCATTCACAACCCCACACAACCATTCACTACCCCACACAACCATTCACTACCCCACACAACCATTCACTACCCACAAAACCATTCACTACCCCACACAACCATTCACAGCCCCACACAACCATTCACTACCCACAACCATTCACAACCCCACACAACCATTCACAGCCCCACACAACCATTCACTACCCCACACAACCATTCACTACCCCACACAACCATTCACAACCCCACACAACCATTCACAACCCCACACAACCATTCACAACCCCCAGCCATTCACAACCCCACACAACCATTCACAACCCCACACAACCATTCACAACCCCACACAACCATTCACTACCCCACACAACCATTCACACCCCACACAACCATTCACTACCCCACACAACCATTCTAACCCCACACAACCATTCACAACCCCACACAACCATTCACAACCCCACACAACCATTCACAACCCACACAACCATTCACTACCCCACACAACCATTCACACCCCACACAACCATTCACAACCCCACACAACCATTCACAACCCCACACAACCATTCACTACCCCACACAACCATTCACAACCCCACACAAACAAGTACAGTTAAAGACACTGTTCATATACATCAGAGAATCATAACTAAGGCGTGGTTTGGTTAAGCACCCGCACCTGTACCCGCACCTGTAGCTGTACCCGCACCTGTACCCGCACCTGTAGCCGCACCTGTACCCGCACCTGTACCTGTAGCCGCACCTGTACCCGCACCAGTACCCGCACCTGTACCCACACGTCTACCCGCACCAACAACAGGAGGCAATGATCTCTTCACTAGTAAAACTCGCTCCAACTGATGACTCATGTGATGACGTGTAGTGATGATGGTGAGTCACACAGGCGGCCTGGTGATGAAGGCAGCCTGTTTGATGGTGATGGACAGAGTTGAGGCACCACACACACACACACACACACACACACACACACACACACACACACACACACACACACACACACACACATGTATTTAAATAACTCTGAGAACGAATGTCGGTCTAGCTGTGTGTGTGTGTGTGTGTGTGTATGTGTAATACGTGACGTGGTACTACAGACGCCTGTAATTGGATCTATACCTGTACTTGTATAACTACCATTGTCTGTACCTGTAACTACCATTGTTTCTGTACCTGTAACTACCATTGTTTATGTACCTGGAAGAGAGAGAGAAGGACAAGAAAAAAGTGATAAATGAGAAGAATAGAGAGAGAGAGAGGAACAACTCAGCGTTATTCTTCACTGCTGAGAACCGCCAAACCGCAGCGTACTCTTGTGCCCTGTTGTCTGAAACTCTGGTGTTGGGTTAATTCTCTGTCTACGGCGAATTATTTATTTATTAATTTATTGATTTTTATTATTATTAGTGGTATTGTTGTTGTTATTATTGTTCGTGCTATTGTTATAACTATTATTAGTAGTAGTATTAACTAGCAGTAAGTAGTAGTAATAGCCATGGTATGCAAGAAAAGGGGCTTCGTATGCATGAATCATGATGAAGTAAGGGATCTCACAGGAAATATATTGAAGGAAATCTGTCATGATGTCAGGGTAGAACCGCCCTCCTTCCATTGGACGGTGAGAACCTCCGTCACAGACTTCAAACACATCTAACGAAGCCCGTGTGGACGTCAGTGCTTGAGGATTCTGAACGTGGAGACAGCGAGCCTTTGATGTCAGGATATTCGATCCCATGGCTGCATGTCACCGTAACCTGTCTCATGATGCTGCACGCAGGAGGAACGAGAACGACAAGAACAGGCATAATCCCAGAGAATTCAGAATGTGGATCAGGGCAGCTTCACTCCTCTGGTGTTCACAACGGCTGAGGTGATTTCTGAGCAGAAGCCGCAGCCCAGAAGCCATGTTACAGCCTGGTCTGCATTGCTTTGCCTCAGGGAAACGAGTTCATCGGCCCCATAGATCTGCGCTCAACTAACTCAACACAACCAGGATAGCTACTTATGTATTAGGATAGTTAATATTAAAGTAATAAAATGGTGGCGAAGGTGTGGCTATTGGAGGAGGCTGGAGGTAGTAGTGGTAGTAGTAGTAGTATTTTCTCCTATCCCTCCACCCGGACGTAACGTTGACAAGCGTAAAGAAAGAAAAATATAACCAAAAGTAAAGGTTATGAAGAATTAATTAAAAAAGTAAAAAAGAAACAGAGAAAATTGAAGATTGAAATATAGATAAATACAGGAATGGCAAATAAGCAAGAAGAATAACAATAGAAATTAAGGTTTGAAAGAAGAAGATAAACAAGAAGACTAAGACAATGTAAATAATTTTGTTGTGTATGGAAGGAGATGGCGGAGAGAGGAAGGAGTGAGGGACGAATGAAATGCGAGACGGAGGGGAATGGGAGTGGAAGACGTGGGAGAGAGGGAGGACGGAACATCAGGAGGTAGGGAGAGTGAAGGACGTGTGAAGGGTGGGAGGGCCAGGTAGACCACAGAGGGGCCCGGTGGTTGAGTCTTGGTGTTGGGTACACACTTAAAGTCATCAGGTGTGGTCCTCAGGTATTTATGGCCCCTAACACCGTCTGTGAGGTGAACTGCTGCCTAAACCACCTGCCCTAGTTGTTGTAGGTGGTGTTGTAGGTGTTGTTGTGAGGAACTGAAATGTTGATGTTGACGTAGAGCGAGGGCGACCTGATAGAGGTGTATAAGGGAAGTCAGGGCTGAACAAAGGGACATTGCAAAGGTACTCAAACTATCCAACCAGGAGCGAACTCGTAACAATGGTCTTAAATTAGACAAATTTAGATTTAGGCGTGAAATAGGTAAACACTGGTTTGGAAACAGAGTAGTGGATGAATGGAACAAGTTACCAAATATCATCATTAACTCGAATACGCTGATAGCTTCAAACATAGGTTGGATGCTTATATGAGCAATAGGGTTGGGGTAAACGTGACTGCCCAGTATGGGTCAATAGGCCCGCTGCAGTTTCCTCCATTCTTATGTTCTTATGAGTCACCCAGGTGTTTGGTGCTAATTACGAACACCTCTCCCACCTTGAACCATGTGTTACTTACCTGTGCTGCCTCCCCCTAAAACATCTGTACACCTTGAACCACTTGTTACTACCTGTGCTCCCCTAAAACATCTGTAACACCTTGAACCACTTGTTACTTACCTGTGCTCCCCCTAAAACATCTGTAACACCTTGAACCACTTGTTACTTACCTGTGCTCCCCCTAAAACATCTGTAACACCTTGAACCACGTGTTACTACCTATGCTCTCCCTAAAACATCTGTAACACCTTGAACCACTTGTTATTACCTGTGCTCCCCTAAAAACATCTGTAACACCTTGAACCACGTGTTACTTACCTTTATTTTTCACCTATGCCTTTACCTGTGTTTGAAGAAATACTTTACACGTGACCAATTATAAGCAGAAATATGTACACCCCCTTCATTAGTGCATTTACAGAGGCTCGTTAGGTTTTGTGTAGTGTAGCAGCTCTGTGTTTGTTTACATTCGACATAAGGAAACTCACAATAGTAAACATACTATGGAATCAAAATAAAACAATATTAAAACAAATATCTCTATGTAATGATCTGTGGAATGTTTATATGACGAGCCCTGTAAAGACACTAGTGAAGGCGACTGTACCCTCCAGCCATTATCACTTAGTTGTTGATGTGATGGTCGTTCGTATCGTGTTTTTTACCGCTAATAAGACAGTCGTGGTTGTTTGTTCGTAGGGATGATTGTGGTTGAGATGTCCCCAGGGTAGTGAGGCCGGAATGACATCGATCCATTGAACTTGGAGTCAAGATCAATGGTACTTTTAGACCCAAACACACACACACACACACACACACACACATGTAACCAAGACAGTTTGCATTTTCTTTTATCTGAACAGTTTCACGGATGTTTCTAACCCAACCCAACCCAACCCAACCAGGAGACAGTGCAGATTTATTTTATCGGAATTTAACCTAACCTAATGAAATACAATCACAAACAAAACTTGAATCACCTATTTTGCTCCTCTCTACCAGCCCCAAGATTCAAACTCGTGAATCCGTAAGTATTTATGGACAGAATAATGCTTAAATGTCTACTGCTTCGGGTTCACGATTCTGAATCTCGGGGCTCAGTTAATGGTATTGACACTCACAAAACCACATAACACTGTATGGTATTAAGTTACTGAACTGACCACTATACTCTCCTCCCTCATACCTTCCTTCATTACTCCTCTCTCTCTCCTTCCATACCTCTTCCCTTCCACCCTGATTCACATATCGGCTCTCTCTCTCTCTCTCTCTCTCTCTCTCATCAACACATCCATGAGAGGTGGTGTAAAAGGATCCAAACACTCCTACCATAGGCCTGGACCACCCCTACCATAGGCCTGGACCACTACCATAGGCCTGGACCACCCCTACCATAGGCCTGGACCACCCCCACCATAGGCTTGGACCACCCCTACCATAGGCCTGACCACCCCACATAGGCCTGACCACCCCTACCATAGGCCTGGACCACCCCTACCATAGGCCTGGACCACCCCTACCATAGGCCTGGACCACCCCTACCATAGGCCTGGACCACTCCTACCATAGGCCTGGACCACCCCTACCATAGGCCTGAACCACTACCATAGGCCTGGACCACTCCTACTATAGGCCTGGACCACCCCTACCATAGGCCTGAACCACCCCTACCATAGGCCTGGACCACCCTACCATAGGCCTGACCACTCCTACCATAGGCCCGGACCACTACCATAGGCCTGACCACCCTACCATAGGCCTGACCACCCACCATAGGCCTGAACCACTACATAGGCCTGACCACTCCTACTATAGGCCTGA
Organism: Homarus americanus; assembly: GCF_018991925.1. NCBI lineage: Eukaryota > Metazoa > Arthropoda > Malacostraca > Decapoda > Nephropidae > Homarus > Homarus americanus. Next base: position 20,872 of record NW_024718017.1, read on the forward strand.
CCACCCCTACCATAGGCCTGGACCACCCCTACCATAGGCCTGACCACTCCTACCATAGGCCTGGACCACTCCTACCATAGGCCTGGACCACTACCATAGGCCTGGACTCCCTACCAGGCCTGGACCACCCCTAAAATAGGCCTGACCACTTCTACCATAGGCCTGACCACCCTACCATAGGCCTGGACCAACCCCTACCATAGGCCTGGACCACCCCTACCATAGGCCTGAACCACTACCAGGCCTGGACCACTCCTACTATAGGCCTGGACCACCCATACCATAGGCCTGGACCACTCCTACCATAGGCCTGACCACTCCTACCATAGGCCTGGACCACTCCTACCATAGGCCTGGACCACTCACCATAGGCCTGGACCACCCTTACCATAGGCCTGGACCACCCTAAAATAGGCCTGGACCATCCCTCCATAGGCCTGACCACTCCTACCATAGGCCTGACCACCCCTACCATAGGCCTGGACCACCACCATAGGCCTGGACCACCCTACCATAGGCCTGGACCACCCCTACCATAGGCCTGGACCACCCCCACTATAGGCCTGGACCACCCCTACCATAGGCCTGACCATTAACTGATAAGGCCAGACGAGAAGGGTCGGTAACTAACACCGGCTCCCGCAATCACCATTAGTCGGTGTAAGACGATGGTGTGTGTGTGGGGGAGGATGACTTCATGACACATCTGGACCCGTATATCACCTTTGAAATATGTCTAAAGAAACACAAGATCCTCATCTGAACAGTTGATTTGGCAGCCATTGTCATCTGGTCGTGTTCCTCCTGACTGGTGTATTCCACAATCTTTTTTCCTCATTTTCCATTGATGCCAAGATGTTTTGTTTTTACGTCTCTTGCTTCATAAACATTCACAGTTCATGGGACAGCAACACCCGTAGTAATGTTTCAGTGCTGAAGGGTCCTCTGTGTCTCAGGTAGTTCGTGTCTGTGTCTCAGGGTAGTTCGTGTCTGTGTCTCAGGGTAGTTCGTGTCTGTGTCTCAGGGTAGTTCGTGTCTGTGTCTCAGGGTTGTTCTGTGTATCCCTGACACTAGCTGATGTCTCTGTCATGTTGTCATTTGTGGTTAATACTGTAGATGTTAATAAACTATGTGTTAATAGGTGTGAACGATAGTATTGTGAATTAACATTGTCTCTCTCTCTCGTTACAGGTAAGACCATGCCGTTGAGGCTGACTCTCCTATGTGTTCTCCAGTAACGGTAAGATAATTGTTTATGTATCCCGGTGAGGTTTATGTTTTTATCCTGTCAAGTTTATCGTTGTGTAGTTTAACTTGTATCCAGGCAAAGTTTGTTGTGTGGTGAACGTGCGTCCTCCCCACCTCGCTGGAGAGTGGCATCGATATTGTCAATACCTAAACCAGGGTAGGATCACTCAGAAGCACTGAGTTATCAACCCATACCTGTGACTTGATGCCTGTGTATACCGCGAGAGAAGACGAGGTTGGTCTAGTCCTGATCGTGGACGGTTCATCTCCCGTCTCAGTGCGGCTTTCGGAGTGTGAGTCCACCAGTGATTCCTTTGATTTACCTCGAGCCATCGATATATTTGACCTGTACTACCAAGCAGCCTCATGTAACTGTCTTTTCGATCTGAAGAAGACCTATGGTACGACTTAGAGGCGTGATGGAACCTTTAATTCCCTTGAGTTTGGGTTAAGAGGAGGATGACTTTCTTAATAGTCGTTTCTGCTGATGGCGATTTTGGCGTCTCTGGCAAGAGAGGACTTTCTCTGTTAGAAGCGACAGAGGAGGGCGTACCACAGTGCTGTCATCGGCGGCACTGTGGATGCTCTTCCTCCTGTTGCTGGGACCACCCTACGTGGGGTGACTTGATGTCGTTCTCTGTATTAAGGTGATGGTAGAGGAATCCACCTACAATTGTCGCTGTGTAGGGTGTCCAGTGAGCATCTCTGCATCTCAACCCCCCTCACCCATACCTCACCCCTCACCCATACATCACCCCCTCACCCATACCTCCACCCCCCCCTCACCCATACCTCACCCTCAGACAGGATACTAAGCCACTAAGAGGTCATCCATCCATAAAGACAGTGGTGGGTCGTAGCTCTTGCCTCAACACCTCACATAACTCGTTGTTTCACACCCGGAAATACTTTTGTTTTTACAGTCAGAAATACTTTTGTTTTTGCTTTTATTTATTCACACGGAAATCCCTTTGTTTGACACCCGGAAATACTCACTCGGAAATATTATACTTTTGTTTTACATCCGAATAGACTTGTGTTTAGCCAAAAATTATTTATCTTCATTAATACTTTTATATACACGTAATACTAATTTGTCCCCTTATATAAATTCACATCGTCATTTTATATCGGAGTTTTGCTTTAATATTTCCGTCCTCAAAAACCGTTTGTTATCCAATTAGAAACAATGGTATTTTTCCTTCGCATCTGGAGCTCTTAATTCTATCAGAGATTATAGAGATTTATTTCTGTTCTCTGGGTCTTTTCTCCTCGCTTGTACCCGGTTGAGTTGTTTTGTTAATTTGTTATTTTATTAAATGTGCTCAAACTGTTATTATTATTCTTCTCCGTTATTTTACTACTACTATACTATTTCTACTACTTCTGCTACTACTATTTCCACTACTACAACTGCTATTAGTATTCTACTACTACTACTTTTCTCCCCAATAGCCACACCTTCGCCGCCATTTTTACCTTAAAATTAAATATCCTAATACATAAGAAGCTACCCTAGCTGTGTTGAGTTAGTTGAGCCGTAGATCTATGTGGCATTCAGTGACTGTTGCCTCATAGTCAATATCTGCAACTGTTGTCGGCTTTGGGGCCGAAGCTCTCGTTCCCTGAGGCAGAGCAAAGCCAACCGAAGGAGAGAAGGACTGCTGCTGCTTCTGTTCGATAACACCTCCGCCAGTCTGACGTACAAACACCTTGCACTTGGTCCCATCCACCATGTTCTGAATTCTCAAACCTTACGCCTTGTTCTTGTCGTTCTCGTTCGTCCTGTGTGCAGCATCGAGAGCTAAGTTACGGTGACATGCAGCCATGGGATCGAATATCTTGATGTCCAAGAAGGCTTGCTGTCCCCACGTTCAGAATCCTCGAGAACTGACGTCCACACGGGCTTCGTTGGGTGTGTTTGAAGTCCTGTGGTGGAGATTCTCACCGTCAATGGAAGGGGGCGGTTTACCCTGACATCATGACAGATTTCCTTCAACATATTTGCTGTGAATCCCTTACTTCATAGACTCATGTACACGAAGCCCCCTTTCTTGCACACACCATGGCGTGGTCATTGTCGTAGGTTGAATCACACGCATTGGGAGGGCAAACCTTCTACTGGTCTACCGTGTTTAGTTCATTGGTATCCACCTGACTTGCTGAATTCTGAATATTATATACTCAGTGAGGGCTGCCGTGAGCTTGACAGTTCTGATGTTCTGTGATGGCAAGCTCCTCCTCCTCCTCTTCAACTACTACGACAACTTCAACTCCATGAAGGACTGCGAAACATTTTGACCGACATTGACGACATTTACTGTAATACTGACCGGGATACAAAAGCCAAGGAAGGGAGGTAGGACACGGGATGGTCAGAGATGAAGGTCACTGTAAGTTCAGAGGTCAGCACTGTACCCTGAACGGAAGTGTTGCAGTGATACAGAGTTTGATCGAAGTTTGATCAGTTGTTAGAGGTCATGGTAGATGTAATGATCAGTTGTTAGAGGTAATATTTATTTGACGATGGACAGTAAGGAGCACAGCCACTGTACTAATACGACTGAGTGTACTTCCTGCTAGACTGTGTACACGTAGATGATGTGATGGTGTAGTTTGGTGTGCTTATTCTTGGGAGGAGAGGAGGAGGTGGGGGGAAGAGAGGGTGTGATGGAGGGCGAGGAAGAGGGTGTGATGGAGGGGAGGAAGGTGCAGTACAGGTAAGGTAGGGGAGGGACGAGAAGGAGAGGGAGAATGCATCATATACTTGTGCTTTTAAATACAATTTCTATTAAAGATATTACATTTCACTTTTATTATTATTTTTGTAAAACTTTTCACTAGCGGATACTTATAAAAATAACCTATTTTTTATATATAAATCAATTAACTTCGTGAGTGAAAAAATACAAAAATAGGCAAAAAGAAAATTGGATACTTTCTTGGATTTAGAAAAGTAATAGACAAAATATTCTACTTTTTATGCTATTTTGGAAGAGCTGACGACACGTGTACAAATTCTCGGGTCGTTTAGCGTTTAATAAAAAGTGAATGTTGGTAATGATATGTTGGGAGGGGTAGGATGGTGGTGGAGGGTGGGGGGAGGATGGTGGGGGTGGGGGGGAGTAGTGAGGGGTGGGTAGGATGGTGGGGGGTGAGGGTAGGGTCAAGTAATATGGTCTAGGATGAAAAAATAGGATGGAGGATATACGTCACAGTCTCCCCTCCCCTCATCCTCCTCCCCCCACCCCACGGAGAAGGATCCATTTTTCATCAATAACATCAGACGTCGCCGCCTCACCTCAGACCAACGTTTCAGTATCTCACCCCGGTCAAGCGGACACCTTGATAACGGATACCCTGGGTAACGGACACCCTGGATAATGGACATTCCTGTATAGCGGACACCCCTTAGATAATAGACACCCCTGGATAACGGACACCCTGGATAATAGACACCCTGGATAACGGATACTGGGTAACGGACACCCTGGATAACGGACCTCCTGGATAACGGACACCTCTAGTCTCTTTCTTCGTTCACTTTAACCATCTTGACGCCACTAATCCTCCATCCTCCATTACCATCCACCCATCCATCCTATCCACTCCCTCCTTCCTCCCCCCTCCCTCCTCTCCTCCCTCCACCCTCCTAGTTCTTTACTATTACAACTAGACTCCAGTAATAGGATGAACCGTCTCGCTATTTTTTTTTCTCCCATCATTAAGATCTTGTAGAGACGGTATTCACCACCCCGCCCACCTCGCCCACCCCGCCCACCCAGCCCACCAGTCCACCGAGAGAGATTTTCTTCAGTAAAATTTTCATAAAACTGAACGTTGATTCAGCTTGTGTATATAGACTGTAGGTATAGAAACAATTTATATAGACTGTAGGTATAGAAAGAAAACATAGATCTCTAGAAAGGATTGGAACGCTTATAGAAGACGTTTAGGTTTATGCTGAGGCCCTTTAAATCTCCCGGGAAGCAGATTACAGACCCCGCATAAATAAAAGCGTATAGGCCTTCCCTCCTCCTCCTTCTCTCCCACTCTTCTCACCCCTCCCTCCCACCCTTCTCCCCTCTCCCTCCCACCCCTTCTCCCCTTCTCTCCCACCTTCTCCCCCTCTCCCCTCCCCACCCTTCTCCCCTCCCCTCCCCCACCCTTCTCCCCCTCTCCCCCACCTTCTCCCTCTCCCCTCCCCACCCTTCTCCCCCTCTCCCTCCCCACCGTTCTCCCCTTCTCTCCCCCACCCTTCTCCCTTCTCTCCCCACCTCCCATAAACACCTCTACGCCATCTCACCGTAAAACAAACCTCACCTCTACCGTGTTGCCTGGGGACATACCATCAACCCTTCCCCTCTTCCTTACCTATTTGGGTCTTTTTAACCCATTTCCGCACCTTGTCTCTCCATATTTGTCCGTGTGTGTGTGTATGTGTGTGTGTGTGTGTGTGTGTCAGTCAGATAGCGGGGAAGGGGCTGTGTAGGTGAATACGGGTCGTGTTATGGTGCCGCTTGTCGACTGAAGGGGCGTTGGTAACCCATATATAGTGATAAGAGATGAGTTGACAGGATAATAATACAGTGTTTTAAAATGTGCACAGTTTACATCAGTTGAGATGAGAAATACAGTAAAATACAGTCAGTAAGCACAAGTGTCCCAATAGGTCATCAGTGTCCCAATAGGTCATCAGTGTCCCAATAGGTCATCAGTGTCCCAATAGGTCACCAGTGTCCCAATAGGTCATCAGTGTCCCAATAGGTCACCAGTGTCCCAATAGGTCATCAGTGTCCACGTCGGTTCCTGAAGTATAATGTCCACTCTCTCCTGGAATATTATTATTATTATTATTTTTATTATTGTTATTATTATTATTATTATTATTATTATTATTATTATTATTATTATTATTATTATTATTATTATTATTATTATTATTTTTTATTTTAATATATTTACTTACATATCTACCCATCTATATATTTATCCTCGTGTAAATGATTTTATAGTGAAACAAAATACAAACACAATTAAAGGATAAGAAAAATAATTGAGGATTACGAATTGAAGGGTAAAAACTATGATACCAAGGTAATAACTGACCTCCTGTGGTAGAAACTGCCAGGATTTATATAGTGAGTGTAGGCGGTAAGGGCTCTGAGCCCGACACAAGCAGCTGTAATTGAAAGTTAAACGTGAAGGAAAACACCGTGAAAAGCTTAATGTAAAGGCTTGCTAAAACAGAACTATGTGTACGTGTCATGGTACCTTAGTCATACACTCATATATACGTACACAGTCATACCGGTAACATACATATTTAACACGCACACACATACTACACTACAATAGTCACGCAATGTTAACAATAAAATACAAGGTATCAAGTTTCTCCGTTAAAGCTTCTTGTTGTATAAAGTTGAATTGACATGAGACCAACGTTAACTCTGTGATATATTGTGTTTGTCCAGCCGGGGGGGCGAAGGGGAGAGGGGGGGCTTAGGTGTAATGGAGGGAGGGAGGAGTTGGGTGGGATTATTCCACAGGGGGGGACGGTGTACTGTTTGTATGTGGGTTGCAGGAGGTGGGGCGTTTAGAAGCGTGTGGGGACATAAAATATTTAGGGCCCTAATTTGATATTCCTCAGTTCTAATGGGCCGTATCCTGATAGGCCTAATTTTGATGGGTCCCAGTCTGATGGGCCCCAGTCCTGATGGGCCCCAGTCCTGAGAGGTCCCAATCCTGATAGGCCTAATTCTGATGGGTCCCAGTCCTGATGGGCCCCAGTCCTAATGGGCCCCAGTACTATGGGCCCATTCTAATGATGTCCCTTATAATGGGCTCCACACTACACAATATGCCTGGTGTGTGTGTGTGTGTGTGTCTGTGTGTGTGTGTGTGTGTGTGTGTGTGTGTGTGTGTGTGGCGGCCTTTATCATACCTCAGCTGTCAGCATTGTTTACAGTATATTAATATATGCTGTATATCAATGCACAACCCTCTCCTCTCCTTCCTCCTCCTCCCTCCTCTCTCCTCCTCCCTCCCTCCTCTCCCTCGTCACCTCTGACCTTTTCAACTTCCGTTCACCGTCTGTGTGTAGTGATATTTGGTGAAAGCGACTTGGTGAAAGCAAATGCATTTATTTTTATTTTTATATCTGGTCGCAGTTCATTGATCCTGTGAACGGAAACACGTGGGATATTATTATTATTATTATTATTATTATTATTATTATTATTATTATTATTATTATTATTATTATTGATTTAGGAGACGCAAGATTATAATTTCCTCTTGTTACTTCATTCAGCTGGTTTTCGCCTCCTTAGTTCAGCCATCTAGTGAAAGGAGACAGTTAACTTCCACTTCTTTCTATTAGTTCAGTAACGACTTCCTCTCACTTGTTGGTTCACGGTATTGTAAAAGTAAACGACTGATCTATTCTCAGTCCTAAGTTAACGAGCTACATGACCCAGTGTTTGGAATTAGCGTCTCCTCCACACAACAACCACCTAAGTTAACAGGCTGCATGACCCAGTGTTTAAGGTGTAGAAGCTGTCGCCAACACAACCACACCCTAAGTTAACGAGCTGCATGACCCAGTGTTTAAGGTGTGTAAAGCTGTCATAACACAACAACCACACCCTAAGTTAACAGGCTGCATGACCCAGTGTTTAGGTGTGGAAACTATCGCCAACACAACCACACCTAAGTTAACGAGCTGCATGACCCGGTGTCAAAAGTTAGTCCGGAAGACCGGACAACTCGCCAACTGCACTGGCTAACCATTACCCCGGAACACGATCCACAAATCATTAACATCAGGTCCCCAATTACTGCTGGGTAGACAGGGCAAATGGCGTAAAGAAACTTGCCCATAGTTTCACCCAGAGGATCGACCCCGAGTCTGCTAGCTTGCAGGCGAGCATGCTGACCTTACACAGGTCGACACACACACAGGGGCCGCCACTACCAGGTGTGACAACTCAGTTTACTAAATATTCCTCGGTTTACGACTTGGTGATGGGGGGGAGGGGCCGTGTGGTTGGGATTAGGGTAATGTTAATATTATTATTATTATTATTATTATTATTATTATTATTATTATTATTACTGAGAATTAGCTTTTAATGTAACAGTGTCAAAATGACAAACCTCTCTCTCTCTCTCTCTCTCCTCTCTCTCTCTCTCTCTCTCTCTCTCTCTCTCTCTCTCTCTCAGACAGCGATAATCCAATTTTATTAATGGGGAATGGAGAGTGGGGGAGGAGAGTGAGGATGGAAGTGAGGAGGATGGAAAGTGAGGAGGATGGTGAGAGGAGAGAGTGAGAGGGAGGGAGAGTGAGGGGATGGAGGGAGAGAGTGGAGGTGAGAGGGATGGAGAGTGAGAGGGATGGAGGTGGGAGGAGGAGAGGAGGGAGGAGAGTGAGAGGGATGGAGAGTGAGGAGGGAGGAGAGGGGAGGGATGGAGGTGAGGAGGGATGGAGGTGAGAGGGAGGAGAGGGAGAGGGATGGAGAGTGAGAGGAGGAGGTGAGAGGGAGGAGAGTGAGGGAGAGTGAGAGGGATGGAGAGTGAGAGGGAGGGAGAGGGAGGAGGAGGTGGGGAGGAGGTGAGAGGAGGAGGGATGGAGAGTGAGGAGGAGGAGGAGAGGAGGGAGGTGAGGGGGAGGAGGGGGGGGAGGGGGAGAGGAGGGGAGGAGGTGAGGGGAGGAGGGAGGTGAGGAGGGAGGAGGAGGTGGGGAGGGAGGGAGGAGAGGGAGGAGGTGAGGGAGGGAGGAGGTGGGGGGAGGAGGTGAGGAGGGAGGAGGTGAGAGGGTGGAGAGTGAGACGGAGGAGGAGGGAGGGACAGTTTCCTGTATTGGGAGAGTCGTTAGCAGAGAGGTTGAAGGTCGTTAAGGATGACAGGTCAATGGTCGTTACTGTCCAGGGTCAAGGCAGTGTGTTGTGTGTGTGTGTGTGTGTGTGTGTGTGTGTCTGTGTGTGTGTGTGTGTGTGTGTTTAAAGGTCTTTAAAAGCGAAAGTCATCATACTCAAGGGATGGATAGGTGGGTAAGGGGATGGATAGATGGAATAGTGGATAACGATTGCGTAAGTTTGGTTCATGGTGGATAGAGAGAGAGAGAGAGAGAGAGAGTAAGAGTAGAAAATAAATTATTAAATAAGAAAAAAAAAAGGAAGAATTTGGCCGAAACAAAAAATAAAAAAAAAAAAAAAAAAAAACACAAGGAAAATAAAGAATAGATACGTAAATAAAGACTCACATGATATACGTACATAAAAACTCATGATATACGTACATAAAAAACTCACATGATATACGTACATAAAAAACTCACATGATATACGTACAAAAATCTCACATGATATACGTACATAAAAACTCACATGATGATAAACGTACATAAGATCGGTAGAGTTTGCAGTGAAGTCACCCAAAGGCAGGAATAGGCGGCTGGTTTGGTCGGTATATCCTGGTGATAAGAAGAGTAGCGGCAGTAGCCAGAGGGTCGACCAGACTACCACCACCCCTAATGATGGAAAATAAACCGCGCAAATCTTGAATAAATGTAGTAATTACGCGCCCTGGTGATAAAGAATGGTTAGGAGGGAAGAAGGAGAGGAAGAGGGTAGAGGAGGAGGGAAGAGGTTCTCCCCCCCCCTTCTCCTTCCCTCCCTTACCCTCTACATCACCTAGTCTTGGCATCTTTTCGTCATGACAGACCAGCAAGCCGTTCCTCTCCCTCCCACTCCACTATATTTAACACAGGTCAGGGCCACAGTAGCAGTCTCTTGCCCCGCGGTATAATTCCCACACATCTTTTATTATTATTATTATTATATACATTATTTTCTGACCTGTTTATCGTGACCTAACCCCTTTCCCCTTACCCCTCCCCCCTTTAAAGTAGTTCTAATGGTCTAATGGTATATCCCAAAGGGGTAATTTGTACCTGTTGTCGTGGATACTAAATCTCGGGGGAATTATTTCTATAAGGTGTAATATACATACAAAAAATTCCTTCGTTTACACACACAAAAAAAAAGAATAAATTTACAGATTTTTTTTTTACTGTAAATATTAAAGTCGTTTGTTTATTTATTGCTGATGGCCGTCACTTGTTGCAGTTTAATTAATTTAGTTAATTTAGTAATGTTTTAAGTGACTCGTAAATGTTTTAAGTGACTCGTAAATGTTTTAAGTGACTCGTAAGTGTTTTAAGTGACTTGTAAGTGTTTTAAGTGACTCATAAATGTTTTAAGTGACTCGTTAGTGTTTTAAGCGACTCGTAAGTGTTTTAAGTGACTCGTAAGTGTTTTAAGTGACTCGTAAGTGTATCAGTTGACTTGTTTAATATTGTTTTATGCAAATTAAGTGACCGTAGTGTTGGCAGGTATAATGATGCTAGGGTGTGTGTGTGTGTGTGTGTGTGTGTGTGTGTGTGTGTGTGTGTGTGTGTGTGTGTGTGTGTGTGTGTGTAATAGCCTCAAAACGCGAGCAGTTACACCTGAAACGTCACTGAGTACCTAACACAAGCGAAGCCGAACAATTTTGCCAGTTCATATTACCGTCCTAGACCACTGAGGGTAGGTAGTAGGTCAGCTACCAAACAGGGAGGTACTGGGAAGATAATGGAAGCATAATGTGTTTAATGGTAGACCCTGCTGCCATATGTCACCAAGTCCCAGGTTGGTGATCTGAGTTCTGCCTCATTTACACACAATTGCAGGGTCTCACTTGTTTCTCTGACAAACACAACGTACATATATTGTTTCTCACTATTGATTTTTTTTCTTTATTATTATCCCTGTAATAAAAAAAACCTAACCATGGAAGATTTTTACCTCACTTAAACCTAATAATCAAACTACATGTAGATTAACCTAACCTGACCTAACCTGACCTAACCTGACCTGACCTAACCTGACCTGACCTAACCTAACCTGACCTAACCCTAAACGTGTTGTGCCATTATTTTACAAGCAAACATGTGTCGCCGGTTCGATCCCGGGGCGTCCTGGTCGCGAGCCTACAGCAACGAACACGCTGGATTATATGTACTGTTCCGTCCGTCCGTCCGTCTGTCTGTCTGTCACGATAACTATTGCTCCTGACTACTGCTAAAGCTACTACTACTATTACTTACTACTACAACTACTACCCCCTAGGCTACTGTTACCACAACTTCTACAGCCAGTAGTGTGTCATTACCGCCAGAGACTCTACCATTACTAATCCGATATTTACTTACTACAATCACATCTATAACAAAAAGAACACCAGTTAACAGCTCGCTAACATCTACAACAAGCGCAAATTACTGAGTTTTTTCCTATAAATAAGAAAAAGAAGGATTTGGGCCCCGTGTACAGGGGTG
>NW_024718017.1:40000-124620 GCF_018991925.1 Homarus americanus
TGTGTGGGTGGTGGGGAGAGGTGGTGGTGGGGGAGAGGGGTGTGGGTGGTGGGGAGAGGGTGTGGAGTGGTGGGGAGAGGGTGTGGGTGGGGTGGGGGAGGGGGTGGGTGGTGTGGGAGAGGGTGTGGGTGGTGGGGGAGGGTGTGTGGGTGGTGGGGAGAGAGGGTGTGGGTGGTGGGGAGAGGGTGTGGGTGGCAGGAGGGTGTAAGTGTGGAGGAATTGATTTTTTACATTTTGCCTCGTACAGCAGGTAGTTTATTGTGCACCCCATACTCCTCCTGTGAGCGGTAACACAAAAGGGTTACAGAGTAGAGGTCACAAAGGGTGTGTACAACAGACCCCAGTGGTCAGGATATTATGGTGTTGAATGTTACAGAGTATTTCATATATATTGTTTGTTTACTTCTGTACATAGAGAGTGACTTATTGACAACTGCCAGAGTGTGAGGCAGTATGTCTGGCCACACACTTTACATTTAGTCTTGTTCACATCTAGCAGGGATGTATCTGCCAGAGTGTGAGGCAGTATGTCTGGCCACACACTTTACATTTAGTCTTGTTCACATCTGCCTGAGGAACATACTGCCAAAGGTACTTATATCCTAACCTTAGTCCAGCGGTTACAACATCTTGTAATCTAGTGATCTTGTTACTTGCTCCATATACATATTTCACTTGATACATCTCATCATGGTAAACAATGGATCGACCTTTTTTGGGGGGTGGGGGACCCCTCCTCCCTACATCCTATGCAAGGTGAAGAGCAGAAGCGTTTACAGCGCCCAACAGGGAAGCATGCTAAGTTCATGCTTGCCTTTATGTCTCATGAGTTAAGGGCGTAGAAGCCTGAAGGGTCATAGGTTTTTGTCAGTAAGTTATTGGAAGCTTCAACAACTTGTCCCTGAATACGAATTCGCAACTTTTCGATTTACAGCAGGTACCTACTGTGCTGCTAGGTGAACAGGGACCAAGGGAGGCTGGGAAGAGTGTGCGAGTGACAGTGGTTTCAATAATTTAATAGCTGTGAGTATGGCAACTAATTCAGTTTGTAGAGTGGATGCCCAGTTGTTGATTCTAACTCATGACTCAATTGTATTACCGTTAGGTTGAGTCAAAACAATAGCACTGAGGATGGATGGTGGGGGTGTCCCTACCCTACCCTACCCTACCCTACCCTACCCTACCCTACCCTAGTACCCTACCCTACCCTACCCTACCCTACCAGTCTTCAAGGATAGACCGGACCCGCCCCTCACAGCACCAGGAGAGACAATTACATACAATGACACGATCTTCTCCTCCTCCTCCTCCTCCTCCTCCTCCTCCTCCTCCGTCCGTCTGTACGTCATGTAGGGATTGAAGTGTACGACTGTCTGCACCTCTCCTGTTTGTTTCCTTGTCTGTTTTTGTTTGTTTGTTTACCTGTGAAGGATCTTGTTTGTTATTGTTTGTTTTTCTTGTTCTTTTCTTGTTTATGAATTTTTTTATGTTGTTTTTTATATCGGTATCATACACACACACACACACACATACACACACACACACACACACACACACACACACACACACACACACATATACACACACATATACACACACATATATTAACTAGACCCACGTTAATGACCCGGAAGGTAGAAGAAAGTTTTAAAAGACACGAGGAAAATGACTTGTGATCAGGGAAGGAAAACTGTGTGAGGCGGCTGTACATTAGGGAACAGTTACCTAAGTTACTTATTAATGTTACTTGTTTCTGTTACTTATATTATTATGTTACTTATATTATTGAATTATGTTACTTATTTGTGTTACTTATGTTGTTTTAGTGTATTATAGACGAAGATGCTAGGTTTGTTTAATTGAGGTGTTCCGTACTTACAAAAAAGGTCTCTACTTACAAAAAGGTCCGTACTTACAAAAAGGTCCGTACTTACAAAAAGGTCCGTACTTATAAAAAGGTCCATACTTACAAAAAGGTCCGTACTTACATAAAAGGTCCGTACTTACAAAAAAAGACCGAACAGTACTTACAGAAAAGGTCTTACAAAAAAGATAGTGGTTTGTATACATTAATCAGGGTTTTTGCGGTCTCTGTGAGGTCCTGTATTGGTCTGTGTTGCCGTGCGGTGGTCTTTTCTGGTCTTTTCTGGTGACATATTACGCACTTGACAGGTCTTGGTTCTGGAGGGAGGGGTCTTGGAGTGGTTAGGTTAGGTTTAGGTTTAGGTTAGGTTAGGTTAGGTTAGGTTTAGGTTAGGTTAGGTTAGGTTAGGTAAGGTTAGGTTAGGTTAGGTTGGGATTATGATTCGTTGGATTAGGTCCGGTTGGGTTAGATTGGATTGAGTTGAGTTGGGTTAGATTAGGTTAGGTTAGGTTAGGTTAGGTTTAGGTTAGGTTAGGTTAGGTTAGGTAAGGTTAGGTTAGGTTAGGTTAGGTTAGGTTAGGTTAGGTTAAAATGGTTAATCTGAAGGCGAAATAAGCTAGGGTGTCCAATCTTCACGACCCTCTTTAAATTGTACTCTTAATTACCGACCTAAGAACATGAGTACAATTGATAGAACTCACCAAGGCGAAAAATTTAGACCCGGGCTCTCTCAGATTTAGCCCAGGAAGCCTAAGACGGCCATTTTTCAAGATGGCCGCCACCTAAATCTGTTTGTCAGTAACCAGAGAATTTTTTAAGCGATTTAATGTTCATAGCCGCCATTTTTAAAGATGGCGGTCATAAAACACTGCATGACCTATTCAAACTGTATGACGTAAACAATACAGACAATTCATTATTTTTTATACATTACATCAATTTAGTTACAGATCAATTACTGTTTCCACCACACTGCCACAACTCGGTGCACGACAGGTTATTTTTCATACACTTGCTGCCACACTTGGGGAGTTCTCTGCACGCTGTTGCGGCAGGATGGTCCAGAGAGGCTGCCAATTTCTGTCGATCATTTTCCACCTCCAACCTTCTGGAAAGGACACGTCAGGCACAGCGTTGATCAGATTTAATGGTGCCCAGACGTGTCCACCTTGTGTGCTGCAGGAGTGCATCTAGCGTTGGGAGGATCTCGCTTGTTCTGCTGTACATCGGCACAGTGAACCTTTCGCTGGTATCCATTTGCTCCTCAACTTGAGCAAGCGATGGTTTGGCTGAGAGCCAGTTGAACGCAGCAGTTGCCTCTGGGAACGCGGTCCAGGTGTCCCACATGACTATTTTTCCCCTGCCTTCAAAGCTGCTTACGGTGTCCAGCCCGTGAACGCATGGACGAACAGTAAGGCCAGCGATTTCTGTGGACCAAGGGTTGTAGCAATTTCGCCAAATGACCGTGCCAGAAGAGTGATGGTTGCCACAGCCAGCACAAGAACGTTGCTGCCCACTGTGCGGACTATGACGCTCTTGTGACCATCAGCCTACTGTCTGCTTCTTCGTGGTGGCAGGGTGACAAGTCTGCGACCTCTAGATCTTGAGTCACCATCAGAGAGTCTTGCAGCGTGCTGATCACTTACTTACTGGTCGATAGGTATGACTTGACATCACCCAAGAACGTGAACAACTTAGTCTTGTTCTCGTCACACCTCAAGAAGGCACTCTAGTTCTTGGGGACTCCAGTGTTGACCTCCACACGCCGCCGAACACCCACCCCCCTACTCTGCTGCGTTGCTTGTTTCAGACTTTGGGCTGTGTACACATCCCACATTAGATCAACACATGATGAGTTGCCCAGTTGTGTCTTGATGTGTGCCACAAACTCTTGCTCTTGATACTCGCCATACGTTTTTGACTTGCGCGGCCTCAACATCTTGATGACTGCAGTTCTGTTGATAACCACAAATGTGTAGTCCTTCTTCACTGTACGGGTTCCCCACTTATAAAAGAGCTGCCTTCAGTGATTTCACGTGGTTCAAGAACGCTGACTAGAAACTGCCAGTTTGCTCGTGGTGACGATGACACCCGTCGACTTCGGCTGGCTGTGACGAAGTTCAGAACTGTCCTATGAGTCGTGGCATCTCAGGGCCGCCCACCATCCACCGCCGAGGAGCTGCAGGATCTTCAGTCAGGCCAACTGCTCCGCCATCTCCTTTGACAACCGCATTGTTCTGCTCTTGAGCCTGATGGATGGAAATCTTTGAGAACAGTTTTCACGTTTTTGAGACGACAAAGATGGAGTTCAACAGGAACTCGGTGTAGACATCCTCGTGCAGGTCAGGTAGAAGCCTTAACGGGGTGTTTGGTTTATAAAGAAGCACACATAGATGTCTGGGGCTTTTCTGTCAGCGCGCTTCATATTGCCGAGAACTTTCTTCACTGGTTTCTTCACATTTCCTCTTTCGCGAGGCTCACTGTAGCATTGTTTTGTTATACTTCAATCTACATGAGTCAGGAAAACGAGCTTTCTTGGTGCTTAGAATTTTGGCAACTCCAGTACCGTCATTTAACTTGGAGAGTTTAATATATTTAGGTCGACCACAAACAGAGTCAAACGCCAACAGATTCTCGACGACATTTATGTACCCTGGCTCGATACTCTGAGCTGATCTTTGCTCTGAGATTCGGGACGAGTAAGTTTTTGGCGAGTTTCTGACTGGCAGAGGAAATTCTTTTACCGATCAATTTCGCCGGAATCTGGTGAAGCAGTTCTACCTAGAACTGGGTTTGCAAGTTGATGCTTTTTTGGAGCTCATTGTGACAGCCTGGAAAAAAGAAGAATTATTAAAGTCTCTCAAAATACAGGTACAGTGAAACCAGAATTATGATTCTACGTCATACAGAAGAATAGGTCATGTAGTGTTTTTATAGCCGCCATCTTAAAAAATGGCCGCTCTGAACATTAAATCACGTAAAAATCCACAAATCAAATTTCTTACCCACCAAAAAACCTGTGTGTACATAAAACAATTTAAGCACCACATACTCGGGTTACTGACCTACTGACGTAAACAGATTTGGGTGGCCGCCATCTTAAGCTTCCTGGACCAAATTTAAGATTCCCCGGGTCTAGATTTTTTCGCCTTGGTAAGTTCTGTAGGAGTGGCACGACGAACCTCAGTCAAGATGGCGTAGAAATGCCCCGAGACTTTACTATGGGGACAGAGGTGCAGTGTGTGGTGGTACCCCGGGTCTGAGGCTCGATGTTGCAGTGAAAATGGTAAATTGTGTTGTGGGGGGGCAGTAGGAGGTGAAAACAAAAGAGAGTGTGAGGCCTATGTGAAAACAGAGTGAGAGAAGTGTGAGCCTATAGTGAGAGAGAAACAGAGAGAGGTGTGTAGGCCTATGTGAGAGAGAGAGCAAGAGGAGAGAGTGTGTGGGCCTATGTGAGAGAGAGAGAGAAACAGAGGGAGAGAGAGTGTGTGGGCCTATGTGAGAGAGAGAGAAACAAGAGTGAGAGAGTGTGTGGGCCTATGTGAAGAGAGAGAGAGAGAAAGAGAGAGTGTGTGGGCCTATGTGGAGAGAGAGATGCAGAGTGAGAGAGAGTGTGTGGGCTATGTGAGAGAGAGAGATACAGAGTGAGAGAGAGGTGTAGGCCTATGTGAGAGAGAGAGAGAACAAAGAGAGAGAGGAGTGTGATGCAGTGGGAGAGAGAGATACAGAGGAGAGAGAGTGTGTAGGCCTATGTAGAGAGAGAGAAACAGAGGAGAGAGAGTGTGTAGGCCTATGGTGGAGAGAGAGATACAGAGTGAGAGAGAGTGTGGGCCTGTGTGGAGAGAGAGAGAAACAGGAGAGAGTGTGTGGGCCTATGTGAGAGAGAGAAACAGAGTGAGAGAGAGTGTGTGAGGCCTAGAGAGGGAGAGACAGAGGAGAGAGAGTGTGGGCCCATGTGAGAGAGATACAGAGGAGAGAGAGTGTGTAGGCCTATGGAGAGAGAGAAACAGAGTGAGAGAGAGTGTGTAGGCCTATGTGAGAGAGAGAGAAACAGAGAGAGAGAGAGAGAGAGAGAGAAGAATTGATGATAGAGAATAACAAGGAGAGGTTAGTGGGCGATTTGGAAGAGGAAGGAAGAAATAAGAAAAAATGGAATAGGAAGATGGAAAACAGAGATAAGGGAGAAAGGAGGGAGGGATGAGGAGGAAGGAAGAGAGGAAAGGAGGGAGGGATGGAGGAGGAAGAAGAGAGGAAAGGAGGGAGGGAAGAGGTATGGGCGTGTCCAAATGGTCGACTCATGAAGGGTAAACAAACAAAAAATGTCCCAATGTTTACTATGCTCTCTCTTCTCTCCTTATAGTGTGTGTGTGTGTATATGTGTAAAATACGTACATTTCCCTATACGCAGGTCCATGTTTACATAAGGACCCGGATACACACACACACACACACACACACACACATGTACGTCAAAAACGACCTTATGGACGAGGGTTAAAGAGTTCAGTTCTGTTTGTTTGTCGGATCGGAACTCAGTGTAATGGATTGAGAGAGATCGACCCCCCAGAGAAAGAGTTGACCCCCAGAGAAGGAGTTGACCCCCCAGAGAAGGAGTTGACCCCCAGAGAAGGAGTTGGACCCAGAGAAGGAGTTGACCCCCCAGAGAAGGAGTTGACCCCCAGAGAAGGAGTTGACCCCCAGAGAAGGAGTTGACCCCCAGAGAAGGAGTTGACCCCAGAAGGAGACCCCAGAGAAGGAGTTACCCCCAGAGAAGGAGTTGACCCCCAGAGAAGGAGTTGACCCCCCAGAGAAGGAGTTGACCCCCAGAGAAGGAGTTGACCCCCCAGAGAAGGAGTTGACTTCAAGAAGGAGTTGACCCCAGAGAAGAGTTGACCCCCAGAAGAGGACCCCAAGAAGAGTTGACCCCCAGAGAAGGAGCGACCCAGAGAAGGAGTTGACCCCCCAGAGAAGAGAGTTGAAGTAGCTGGTGGAAGGTGTTGAGTCAGATGGGCCTCAGTCCTAATAGGCCCCAAACAACGTAAATAAGAGGATTAGGGCCAGTCCTAATGTGTCCCAATCTTGAAGTCCTAACTTGATGCCCTAATCTTGATGTCCTAATCTTGCTGTCCTAATCTTGGAAATCCTAATCTTGATGTCCTAATCTTGATGTCCTAATCTTGAAGCCCTAATCTTGCTGCCCTAATCTTGAAGTCCCAATCTTGATGTCCTAATCTTGCTGTCCCATCTTGATGTCCTAATCTTGCTGTCCTAATCTTGCTGTCCTAATCTTGATGTCCTAATCTTGCTGTCCTAATCTTGATGCCCTAATCTTGAAGTCTAATCTTGCTGTCCTAATCTTGATGTCCTAATCTTGATGTCCTAATCTTGATGTCCTAACTGAAGTCCTAATCTTGCTGTCCTAATCTTGATGCCCTAATCTTGCTGTCCTAATCTTGCTGTCCTAATCTTGATGTCCTAATCTTGATGCCCTAATCTTGATGTCCTAATCCTGATGTCCTAATCCTAGCAAGCTTTATTAAACACCCAGTTATCTTACAAATTAACAGCGATTTAAGGCGTAGCGTTTGTGTGGGTAGACAAGATGGAGAATAGATAAGGAATTGAAAGAATGACGAGAAAGAGATGGATAATGATGGATTTGAAGAAGTTTGATCGATCAATCCATCTACTTTTTATGATGGATTATGATGGATGAATATATCCAATTTTACCCGAGTCTCTCTCTCTCTCTTCTCACACGTTTAAGAAAGTTGATGGTTTTGAGATGGGGAGGATGAGGGTGAATGGGGAGGGTTGAGGGTGGATGGGGAGGGGTTGTGGGTGGATGAGGGGTTGAGGGTGGATGGGGAGGAGTTGAGGGTGGATGGGGAGGTTGAGGGGTGGATGGGGAGGGGTTGAGGGTGGATGGGGAGGGGTTGAGGGTGGATGGGGAGGAGTTGAGGGTGAATGGGGAGGGGTTGAGGGTGGATGGGGGGAGGGATGGGAGGGGTTGATGGTGGATGGGGAGGAGTTGAGGGTGGATGGGAGGAGAAATGAAGCACTGTTGATAATTATGGGGATGTGTAGGGAGAGAAGAGGAGAAGGAAGGAAGGAAGGAGAAGATGGGAGGGGAGAGGAAGGGGGGTATGAAGGAGGGTAGGAGGGGTGGTGAAGGAGGGTGGGAGGGGTAGAAGGAGGGTTAGGGAGGGGTGGTGAAGGAGGGTGGGAAGGGGTGGTGAAGGAGGGTGGGAGGGGTGATGAAGGAGGGTGGGAGGGGTTGGTGAAGGAGGTGGGAGGGGGGTGAAGGAGGGTTAGGAGGGTGGTGAAGGAGGGTGGGAGGTTGGTGAGGAGGGTGGGAGGGGGGTGGTAAGGAGAGTGGGAGGGGGGGGTGATGAAGGAGGTGGGAGGGTGGTGAAGGAGGGTGGGAGGGGGTGGTGAAGGAGGGTAGGAGGGGTGATGAAGGAGGTGGGAGGGGGTGGGAAGGAGGTGGGAGGGTGGGGAAGGAGGTGGGAGGGTGATGAAGGAGGGTGGGAGGGGGTGGTGAAGGAGGGTAGGAGGGGGTGGTGAAGGAGGGTAGGGAGGGGGTGGTGAAGGAGGGAGGGGGGTGGTGAAGGAGGGAGGAGGGTGATGAAGGAGGGTAGGAGGGTGGTGAAGGAGGGTAGGGAGGTGGGGAAGGAGGGTAGGAGGGGATGAAGGAGGGTAGGGGGTGGTGAAGAGGAGGGAGGGTGATGAAGGAGGGTAGGAGGGGTGGTGAAGGAGGGTGGGAGGGGGGGAGATGAAGGAGGGTGGGAGGGAGATGAAGGAGGGTAGGAGGGGTGATGAAGGAGGTAGGAGGTGATGAAGGAGAGTAGAGGTGGAAGGAGGTGGGGAGGGTGATGAAGGAGGGTAGGAGGGGGTGGTGAAGGAGAGTAGGAGGGTGATGAAGGAGGGTAGGGAGGGGTGGTGAAGGAGGTAGGAGGGGGTGGTAAAGGAGAGTGATAAAGGAGGTAGGAAGGACCAGGTCGGCGCCTCTCCTCTGGCACCCGGGCGGTCGGTTAGTTGGCAGGATCTGGAAGGCGCCTCCTGTGTTTGTCGTCTGGCTCCATGCCCTGGCGGTGGTGGTGGTGGTCCTACTGCTGTAATTGAGTCATTTGTGTTCTTCTGGTCCACTGCCTAGAGAGAGAGAGAGAGAGAGAGAGGAAAAAAAGATAAGAGAAAGAAAAGAAAAGAGAGAGAAATTAGAAAAAGTGACATAGATAAATTAGAAGAGAGTGAAATGAAATATGAGATGAAAAAAAATATCTGTAGAATCATTTAAATTAATACTACAGGAAAATAATGAACTGTAGCAAAGGTTAGGCGACACAGCGCACTGGCCAGGTGTGTGAGGTGTGAAGGTCAGGTCTTATGACTTTCAAGAGATTGGAAGGAAGTTAGGTCTTCTTCTTCTTCTTCTTCTTCTTCTTCTTCTTCTTCTTCTTCTTCTCCTCAAGAATACACCCTGTGATTTATGAAAGACAATTATGAGTCACCCTGTAATGGCGGGTATCTCGAATACAGGACAAGAGAGGTGAGGAAGCCGGGAGGGTCGACCAGCGTGGGAGACACCACCTGTGCTAATGAGGCAGGTAGGTGGAGAGAGAGAGAGAGAGAATAAACACAAGGGTTAACCACGTAATTTGACTTAAACAAAGATTAATTAACCCTAAACTTAACCCGGGTCAACAAGTGCCATGATATACAGTGACCTGCCTTGTCCTCAGACAAGGTCAAGTTTCACTACTGTCTGACCTCTGGTGCCTGAGGTCAGCTTGTGTGTGGCGGAGAGTGTGTAGGTGTGGTGTCAACAGGTGGAGAGTGGTACTGGAGGAAGTGCCAGAGCAGTGTCACTGGAGGAGAGTGCCAGGCAGAGTGGCACTGAGGGAGTGCCAGGCAGGAGGGCACTGGAGGGAGAGTGCCAGGACTGAGAGTGCCAGAGCGAAGTGGTACTGGAGGGAGTGCAGAGCAGGAGTGTCACTGGAGAGTGCAGAGCAGGTGTCACTGGAGGAGAGTGCCAGAGCGGGAGTGGCACTGGAGGGAGAGTGCCAGGCAGAGTGGCACTGGAGAGTGCCAGACCGGGTGGCACTGGAGGGAGAGTGCCAGGCAGAAGTGTCACTGGGGGAGAGTGCCAGAGCAGTGTGGCACTGGAGGAGAGTGCCAGAGCAGGAGTGTCACTGGAGGGAGATGCCAGAGGCAGGAGTGGCACTGGAGGGAGTGCCAGAGCGAGGTGCTGGAGGAGAGGCACAGGAGCGAGAGTCAGGCAGAGGACGGAGGAAGTGCAGGCAGGAGTGGCACTGGAGGGAGAGTGCCAGGCAGGAGTCACTGGAGGGACAGAGAGTGGCACTGGAGGAAGTGCCAGGCAGAGTGGCACTGGAGGAGAGTGCCAGAGCAGGAGTGTCACTGGAGGGAGAGTGCCAGAGCGGAGTGGACTGGAGGGAGAGTGCCAGGCAGAGCAAGCAGTGGCACTGGAGGAGAGACACAGCCAGAGCGGGAGTGGCACTGGAGAGAAGTGCCAGAGCAGGAGTGGCACTGGAGGAGAATTAATCCAGAGAGTTAGTCAGGAGAGTTAGTCAGGAGAGTTAGTCAGGTGAGTTAGTCAGGTGCGTTAGTCAGGAGAGTTAGTCAGGAGAGTTAGTCAGGAGAGTTACTCAGGTGAGTTAGTCAGGTGCGTTAGTCAGGAGAGTTAGTCAGGTGAGTTAGTCAGGAGGTTAGTGGAGGGAGTTAGTCAGGTGAGTTGGTCAATGTGAGTTAGTCAGGAGAGTTAGTCAGGAGAGTTAGTCAGGAGAGTACAGGTGAGGTGAGGGGCAGGGGGGTGGTAACTCTTCAGTGGTTATAAGTAGTAAAATCATAGAGCTGACTAACGCAAACTGATATATATAAGGAATGACGAGTGCTATGTGCTGATGACACACTGTAAACATTACTAGTTACCTTCTCCACACACTCCCCTCCCCACCTTCCCCCTCCCACCTTCCCACCTTCCCTCCCACACTCCCACCTTCCACCTCCCCTATCCCACCTCCCACCCTCCCCTTCCACACCCTCCCCCTCCCCTCTCCCCTCCCTCCCCTTCCACCCTTCCCCTCCCACCCTTCTCACACCCTTCTCCCTCCCTTCCACCCTTCCCTCCCACCTTCCCTCCCCACCTCCCCACACCTTCTCACCTCCCCACCTTCTCACACACTCCCACCTTCTCACACCTCCCACCTTCTCCACATCCCACACCTTCCACACCTCCCATACCTTCCCACACCTCCCCACCTTCCCACCTCCCACACACACCTCCACACCTTCCCCCACCTCCCACACACTCTCACACCTCCCCTTCCCACCTCCCACCTTCCCACACCTCCCACACCTTCCCACCTCCCCACACCTTCCCCACCTTCCCCCACCTCCCCACCTTCCCCACACCTTCCCACCTCCTCACACCTTCCCCACCTCCCCTCCCCACACCTCTCCCACACACTCCCTTCCCACACCTCCCACACCTTCCCCCTCCCACACACCTTCCCACCCCCCTCCCACACCTTCACCTTCCCACACCTCCCACACCTTCCCACCCCACCTCCACCTTCCCACACCTTCCCACACCTCCCCACCTTCCCACCCCCCTCCCCACCTTCCCACCTCCCACACACCTTCCCACCTCCCCACCTTCCCACACCTTCCCACTCCCACCTTCCCACACACCTCCCCCTTCTCCACACCCCCCACACACCTTCCCACACCTTCCCCACACCTTCCCCCTCCTCCCCACCTTCCCCTCCCACACATTCTCCCCACCCCACACCTTCCCCACACCTTCCCACCTCCCCCACACCCCCACACTCCCACCTTCCCCTCCCACCTTCCCTTCCCACACACCCCCACCTTCCCACACCTTCTCACACACCCCCACACCTTCCCACACCTCACACTCTCCCACACTCCCTCCTCGCCCCTCCCTTCACAAAGCCATCCCATCTCACCTATTACCGCCAATATAAACCATCACTAATTACCCACATTACCTACGGCCCAGGTATATAAATCACAGGTAACATCCCTCATATAAATCACTCAGGTCATTGATATAAATCCTCCCCAGGTTCCTCAGAGGGCCGTAAGGGGGAATTATCTCACTGTCGTATGAGGACTTAAGACTTATTGACAGTCAAGAACCAAGGTAGTAAGTTGGACTGACAGCTGGAGGTATGACTTCACGTGAGGATTAGGCACCCTGATGCTAACTTAACCTAACCTAACCTAAAAATAACCAAACCTAACCTAACCTAACCTAACCTAACCTAACTTAACTCAGAGTAGACCCGGGAGGTGTGGGTGTACACAGGGTTATATTTACTCCGACAACAACCGCGAAAGATTAACTACTTAGAATTACTTATTAAGTATTGAGGTTAACTACTTAGAATGAGTTAAGTATTGAGGTTAACTACTTAGAATGAGTTAAGTATTGAGGTTAACTACTTAGAATGAGTCAACCTTAATTACTGTGTTTGTTGTTGTGGAGGAGAGATGACAGGTGTTGTCTTGCCTCTCTCAGTCACTACACCTGGAGGACTGATTGGCTGGCTGGAGTCTTCAGGTGTTGAGGATCAGGAGGTTTATTTTACCTGATGATTAATTAACGTAAACCTAACCTAACCTAACCTAATCTAATCTAATCTGATCTGACCTGGCCTGACCTGACCTAATCTAATCTAACCTAACTTGACCTAACTAACCTAACCTAACCCAATCCAAATCTGACCTGACCTGACCTGACCTGACCTAATCTAACCTAACCTAATCTAACCTAACACGTCAGACAGAAGGACAAGATTAACACTATATAACTCCTGCTGCTGTGGCGGGGCATAAAAAGACAGGAACCGTTTAATGGACGGTAGACAGGAGGGTCACAGACAGGGGGGTCGTGGGGTAGACAGGGAGGGTCGGGGCAGACAGGAGGGTCGCGGGCAGACAGGGGGGCCGGGGCAGACAGGAGGGTCGGGGTAGACAGAGGGTCGTGGGCAGACAGGAGGGTCGGGCAGACAGGGAGGGTCGACAGATGAGGGTCGTGGGGTAGACAGAGGGTCGTGGGCAGACAGGGGGGTCGTGGGGGTAGACAGGAGTGGTCGTAGGGTAGACAGGAGGGCCGGGATAGACAGGAGGGTCGTGGGACAGACAGGAGGCCGGGGATAGACAGGAGGGTCGGGTAGACAGGGGGGTCGTGGGGTGGACAGAACAATAGACAGGAAGATAGACAGGACGATAGACAGAACAATAGACAGGAAGGCAGTGCGATAAACAGGGGAACTAATAGTAGACAGTAAACTGACCGTAGCAAGAGTAATTTGTCGCCGTAAAGTCATCAAGCGATCCAGAGACAGAGAGAGAGACAGAGAGAGACAGAGAGAGAGAGAGAGACACAGAGAGAGAGAGAGAGACAGAGAGAGACAGAGAGAGACAGAGAGAGAGGGAGAATATTGGTTTTAAATGTCTTATAAACAGTAAACTTATCCTGTCTGTCTGTCTGTCTATCTATGTAGCCATTTTCTGTCTATCTAGCCGTATGTCCATCTATCTGTCTGTCTTTATTACCTTCCATATACGTATTGTTCCGTCTATATATCTGTCTATTTGTAGGCTTATCTGTCTAACTTTCATTTCACAGGATGGACTAAATTAACCCTGGACGTGTGTTCAACCTTGACATTGTTGTGTGTGTACTAGGAAAAAAAATTCTTGTTTTACCCAGGATGATCTTCACTACGTTTTGTGAGGGCGCGGCTTGTGCACTAGGAAAAAAATGTTTTATTTTACTTAGGATGGTCTTGACTTTGTTTTGTGTTGGCGCGGCGTGTGTACTAGGGAAAAAATGTATTGTTCTTACCAGGACGTTCTTGACTTTATTTTGTGTCGATGTGGCTTGTATACTAGAAAAAAAATGTCTTGTTTTTCCCAGTACACTCTTCACTGCGTTTTGCGTCGTCTCGTGTGTATTAGGCAAAAATGTCTTGTTTTACCCAGGACGGTATTGACTTAACGTTTGTGTCGGCACATGTATTATGGGAATAGAAATGACTTACCCTAACCAGGATAGCATAAAAACTTCACATTTTCTGAAAGTTTTGAAGGACAATCGGCTTATGTACTGGATAAAAAAAAAAGGTCTCCCTGGTGAGGTCATTTGTCAACAGTGTATTGCCTTTATTACTGCCCTCGGTAGGTGGGGGGAGGGAGGGAACGGGGGTAAAGAAAGGGAAGGAAGTAGAGAAAGGGAAGAAAGGGGGTGAAAAGAGAAAGGGAGGAAGGAGAAAAAAGGGAGGAGGAGAGAAAGGGGGGAAGGAGAAGAGAAAGGTTAGTAAAAAAGAAAAGGACGGAAGGAGGGAGAAGAAAAGAAAGGGCGACAAGAAATAATGGGAAGGATAGGAAGACAGAAGAGAGGGGATGGAGAGGAATTGAAGGAGGTTTTCAGACGTAGGAGAGAAGAGGAGATAGAGAAGAGGAGAGAGAGAGAGAGAGAGAGAGAGAGAGAGAGAGAGACGTATGTATTCATTTATGTAAGTCACGAGACAGCGATGGAGTCTCACAGATTCTTAAATACGAAATTTCTCCAGAACAACAGAACAATACGAGATAATACAGTACAATACAGTGCTACAATACAGCGCTACAGTACAATACAGCGCTACAGTACAATACAGTGCTACAGTACAGCGCTACAGTACAAGAGGCTCAATCAACATTCATGGCCAAATTAGTCAGTCATTTTTTTTCCTGTCGTGACCAAAAGAGAAGCAACATCCCAGGACCTCTCTCTCTCTTTCTCTCTTGTTCTCGCTCTCTCTCTCTCTCTTGTTCTCGCTCTCTCTCTCTCTCTCTCTTGTTCTCTCGTTCTCTCTCTCTCTCTAGATAACTTCTCCCGAATTTCTCATTTATTTCATCCTTCACTCTCCATTTAACAACTTTTTCTCTCGTATTTCTGATATTTTTCTTTCTTTTATTTTATTTTTTTTGTAACTGTCTGTGTGTAATAATAATAATAATAATAATAATAATAATAATAATAATAATAATAATAATAATAATAATAATGAACGGTTCATTGAAAGAGCATGGCAACCGTAAGGCTGAAAATATACAGTTACATAATTGGAGAATGTGTCTCTTGATTGACAAATAATATACAAGTAACATAAGTGATACAAATATGATATATAATAACTAGGTGGGGAGAAGGTCATACTGCAGGGCATTTCAACATAGTGACAGTGCAAAAAGTAAGATTGACTGGGAGTGAATACACTGGTTGATTACAAGTTGTTGATAATTTTTACAATGGTTGGGACTGGGCTGTTCTTATAGCGATCAGTACGTGCTCCTATGGGCTGGGTGCGGTTGTGGTGTTGAACAGCAATTCTCAGACGAGGGATATCGGATGGTAGTAGGAGCCGGTGTCGAGGATGGTGCAGAAGCTTCTCACCAAATTTGCAGATGGGGTCGTGGTGATGGTCAGAGAGAGCCGAGAGGGTCAGTGTGTTGAGCGCTTCTTGATATGTGGAGTAGGAAGGGGAGAGAATAATCTTGCATGCCCTCTTTTGCATTTTTTCTAGGTGTTTACGTTGTGTGGCATTTAGGGAGGAAGACCAGGTGGGGGAGGCATAGGTGAGCTTGGGAACTATGAATGTTGAGTAAACACTGAGGAGCTCGGGGGCAGGAACTCCGAGGGACTTGAGTCTGTCTGTCTCTCTCTCAAAAAAAAAATATGTCTCAAAATTTTAGGTGAGTATCTCTTTCTCACTTATAATGTTGGTGAGAGAGAGAGAGAGAGAGAGAGAGAGAGAGAGAGAGAGAGAGAGAGAGAGGTCAGGTTTCATATTGTAAGAAAGAAGTGTTTATGAGAAAAAATTTTGTACTGTACATTAAACCACTATCACACCTTAGAAATAACAACTATAAATAAAAAATAAGTACAAATAATATCAATCTGGTATTCACCCTTACGCCTTCCCCCAACGAAAGCTGACCATAAACTGACACACCTCGCCTTCCCACACTGACAGTCGCCGGAGTTTATTTATTTATTTTTATTTTTTACCAAACTGCCATCTTGTGTTACTATGATTATTGTTAATTAAGACGCGTTTATTATGGTTATCTCAGAATTGAAAGTTGATTAGGATTGAATACTAAAATATATATATACAGTTCACGTGTGACCATTCATCTCCCCCTACCTCATGTGACGTCATCATATGCCTGGGGAAAATATGTGAAACTAAGTCAATAATATCGGTCTTGAGATATATTTCCCTCCCTAAGTAAAGTTTCCCCTAGAAATGCTTTATACATAGAAAACGGAACAGATATGAACTAATACACCAAGCACACAATACAACATACAGTAATTAAACTAGATTAGTATACTTTATAAATTACAGAATATACTATTGAAATATAAAATACAAACGGGTTAAGCTTTATATTTACAGTATTTTATATATCTGATGATTTTATTTTTTAATTTCATTTTTTTTGACGGGGATTAGCACACCCGGGCACAGGTCACTGACCCACATCGGGGCCTGGGGGGCGAAAATGTAATAATAATAATAATAATAATAATAGTAACATTAATAATAATAATAATAATAATAACAATAATAATAACAATAATAATAATAATAATAATAATAATAATAATAATAATAATAATAATAATAAAGAACCATAAAGAAATACAAAATGAAAAAAAAAATCAAAAGTGAGAAACGCTATATGTAAGTTGTGTTGTCAATATTAAGAGAAACAATTGAGACCCTGCAATTGTGTGTAAATGAGACAGAAAGTCAGATCACCAACCTGGGACTTGGTCACATATGGCAGCAGGGTCTACCATAGTCAACACATTATGGTTCCATTATCTTCCCAGGCAGTAGTACCTCCCTGTATGGTAGCTGCCTACTACCTACTACCTACAATACCTACATATACTGTCTTTAATCATTCTATTTCTTATTTTCTCTTGAATTAAGTGATTTTAGATGTATATAAGGACTTAATCTATGATATAAAGGGGATTTTAAAAATTGTTCTGTAAGTCCGGTTTGCATATAGGGTGTGTATTCCGACTTACGTCCTCAGGAACAGAACTGGTGCATAACACAGGACTGTCTAGGAAAAAAATACCAAGATTGTGTACTAAGTATTTTAATTCTCTTGTGTTACAGGTTGTGTTGGGTCGAGGGTCAGAATTAGTAGATGACACGCCACCTCACCACCGCCACCAGACTCAACCAAACCTAAACGACTCTGAGGTGAGTACTTGTGGCAGACAGACAGAAAGACAGACAGACAGATTAATAGACAGTTAACGAGAGAGAAAGAGAGAGTGATAAAAAATCCGAGAGAGGCAGCTAGACTGATAAATAAACCAATAGAATGTAAAAGAAGAGACAGACAAATTAAGACAAAGTTACTGATATATTGTCTGGTTTTTTTGGTGAGTTGAAGAAGTGTCCACACGTAAGTAATGTATTTAAAGGCAAAAATACCTCATTAAGCATTGAAAAAAAAAATAATGGCAATTAATTCGTTGATGTTGACGTAATGGATCACTATTGGTGGGATAATGATGACGTAAGGTGACGCTATTGGTGGGAGAGTGATGACGTAAGGTGACGCTATTGGTGGGAGAGTGATGACGTAAGGTGACACTATTGGTGGGATAATGATGACATAAGGTGACGCTATTGGTGGGAGAGTGATGACGTAAGGTGACGCTATTGGTGGGAGAGTGATGACGTAGGGTGACGCTATTGGTGGGAGAGTGATGACGTAAGGTGACGCTATTGGTGGGAGAGTGATGACGTAAGGTGACGCTATTGGTGGAGAGTGATGACGTAAGGTGACGCGACAGGAGAGTGATGACGTAAGGTGACGCTATTGGTGGGAGAGTGATGACGTAAGGTGACGCTATTGGTGGGAGAGTGATGACGTAAGGTGACGCTATTGGTGGGAGAGTGATGACGTAAGGTGACGCTATTGGTGGGAGAGTGATGACGTAAGGTGACGTTTGTGGTGACGTAAGAGGACGTTATTGGTGGGAGAGTGATGACGTAAGGTGACGTTTGTGGTGACGTAAGAGGACGTTATTGGCTGGATAGAGGTGACGTAATGTGATGCTATTTGTAAGACAGTCATGAGTGTCCCTTTACCCGAGCAACTTCTCATTAATTACGCGTTACACAACATCTGTGATGGTTATTGTTTACATAACACTGTATTACTATGGTTGATGGATAACCTTTCTGTACAGGTTAACTTTTACACCTGTATGGACGGACGGATGACGGGTACTCTATGATATATATTCCATCTACTATGTATCAGAGCATAAACCCTACCCCCTCACCTCTCAACCCTCCACCCCCCTACCCCCCTCCCTCACACCCCCACCCCTCACCCCCCTCACCCCTCCCTCACCCCCTACCCCATCACCTCGTGTTTTCCATATAAGTATTATATAATTCCTACCATTTTTGTTGTTCCTCCGTGGGTCCGTCTAGGGGGAGGAGGTGAAAGGTTGTCCACGTGATAACTTAAACAAATGACAGTGGATTTTGCTCCAACTTGTTATGCTGAGACATCACAACAAGATCTCAGATGAGTTTGATAACCAATGTGTTTCGTGGTTACTGGACAGAATTATGGCCATTTGGACTTTACAGTTGTAGAGGGTCTTTGCTGTAGCGTTGAAGGGGAGATGATGACTTAACTGTAGTGGTGGGGGAGTTTATTTTGGTGTTGTGGGGAGATTACTGTAGTGGTGGGGGAGTTTACTTTGATGTTGTGGGGAGATTACTGTAGTGGTGGGGGAGTTTACCTCAGTTCAATGTCTATATTAAATTCACCCACTTTATTCTCCCCATTAATCCAGCCTATTTTAACCATTAGCTCCCCCATTACCACACCCCATAACACACCCCCCCCCTCCCCGTGACTGCTCTGGCCAGCCGCTAATTGATAATGTTCTGGGTTATTAACATTTAATTAGGAATAAAAACTCAAATCCCGCTGCTTGTAATATATAATGTCAAAGTTGGGCTAATTTTAGAAGCCTTGCGTTAACGTGGCGTGATTAAAGGTGCCGTGTGTGTGTGTGTGTGTGTGTGTGTTCAATAGTAATAATAATAATAATAATTAATGGTTTATTGAAAGAACATGGCAGCCAAAATGCAGAAAATATACAGTTACAAAATTGGTGAATGGGTCTGTAGGGGTATCGAGCACTCAGGATGGAAGGAAACTCTAATGTGGTTTTCTTGTATAATATAAGTTATATGATAGACAGTCTGGTGCTGGAGGTGCAGAATGAGAGTTGGTTGGTGAGGAAGCTCAGAGAAGGACAGCTGGTGGGTCGCCAATTAGGTACTCCTGAATGTGCTGCTTAAGGATCTGTTAACCAAAATTTGATATCTTGATTATAACTTGTTCAAATGGCTTTTAGAAAATGTTCAAATGATTTTTAGAATATTTTAATTACTTTTGCAATGCTAATTACTCTGCCGCCTATACTTGGAGGCTGCTTTCAAAAAGCTGTGTATTATTCTGATGTACTTAAAGAAATATTAAATTTTTAGTTCAGAGAGGAAAAAGTTATTTTTGGCCAAAAATCCTTTGGTTGCTTTTAGACTTACATTTTTTTGGTTGTCTGGCCAAAAATGGATTTTGTTCAAAATTTCAGTATAGGTACTCCCTGAATGCCAAGATGATCCGTTAACCAAAAATTTGGATATCTTGATTATAACTTGTTCAAATGGTTTTTAGAAAAACAACCAAATGATTTTTGAATATTTTAATTTACTTTTGGTAATGCTAATTACTCGCCATCGGTGTAAGTTTTCGAGGTCATTTCCCTGGTGCTTGTGTATTGGCCTGATGCATTTTAAAGAAGAAAGGTTACTAAATTTTGAATTCAGAGAGAAACGTATTTTGGTCAAAACCTTTGCTTGGAATTATGTTCTTTCGTCATTTCGGCCAAAATGATTATCAAAATTTTATAGGGTACTCCTGAATGCTGCTTTAAGGATTCAAGAACCAAAATTTGACATTCTCATTATAACTTGTTCAAATTAGCTTTTAGAAAATGTTCAAATGATTTTAAGAAATATTTTACCACTTTTGCAATGCCAATTACTCGCCACTTGCGGTTTTGACATTGGCTCTCTTGCGCCAGTACACCTTCGATGTACTTAAAACAGTTAGCTATCAAATCTCCTAGTTCAGTAGAGAAAACGTATTTTGGCCAAAATCCTTTAAGGCTTTTAGACTTTACAATTTTTACGCTTTGCCAAAAATGATTTTGTCTAAAATTTGCATAGGTACTGAATGTGCTGCTGCTTAAGGATCATAACCGTAAATTTGACATCTTTGATTATAACTTGTCTAAATGGCTTTTAAAATGTTCAAATGATTTTTAGAATATTTTAACGGCTTTTGGTACTAATTACCTGCCACTTATGGGTTTTTGCGGTCATTTCTTGGTGCCAAAATATTCTGGATGTACTTAAAATAGTTAGGCACATTAAATTTCCAGAGAAAAGCATGGGCCAAAAAATCCTTAAGGTTTTAGATTATTGGTTTCACAAAATGGATTTCTGGTTCAAAATTAAAAGGTACCTGAATGTGCTGCTTAAGGATCTACACAAAATTGATATCTTGATATAACTTGTTCAAATAGCTTTTAGAAATGTTCAAAAATGATTTTAGAATATTTTAATTATTTTGCAATGCTAATTACTCGCCACTTGCGGTTTTTCGAGGTCATTTTCCTTGGTGCTTGTGTATTATTCTGACACTTAAATAAATAGGCACATTAAATTTTAGTTCAGAGAGAAAACGTATTTTTGGCCAAAAAATCCTTTAAGGTTTTAGACTTGACAATTTTACTATTTTCGGGTCAAAAAATGGATTTTGTCTCAAAATTTCAGTATAGGTACTCCTGAATGTGCTGCTTAAGGATCTGTTAACCAAAATTTGACATTCTGATTATAACTTGTTCAAATTATTTTTAAAACCAAATGATTTTAGAATATTGAACAGCTTTGTAATGCCACCATTCGCCACTGGCGGCCAGGTCATTCTTTAAAAGCTATGTATTATTCGGACAAACAAGAATATAACAAATTTTAAATCAGAGAGAAAAGTATTTCACAAACCATACTTTAGATTTCACAATTTTTACTATTTTGCCAAAAATGATTTGTTCAAAAATTTGCATAGGTAATTCTGAATGTGCTGCTTAAGGATCTGTTAACCAAAATTTGATATCTTGATTATAATTGAACTAAATGGTTTGAAATGTTCAAATGATTTTAGAATATTTTAATTACTTTTGCGTAATGCTAATTTATTTGCCACTTATGGGTTTTTGAGGTCATTTCTTGGTGCTTGTGTATTATTCTGGATGTATCAAATAGTTGAAGAAATATTAAATTTTTCGCCCAGAGAGAAATGATTGGCCAAACCTATGTTTTAGACTTATGTACTTATCGGCTTTGCCAAAAAGATTTCATAGTACCTGTATAGGCACTTGAATGCCGTTTAAGAATTCAGCAATCAGAAATTTGATATCTTGATTATAACTTGCTCAAATGGCTTTGTAGAAAAATGTTCAAATGATTTTTTAGAATATTTTAATTACTTTTGCAATGCTAATTACCTGCCACTTATGGGTTTTCGAGGTCATTTTCAGTTGTGTATTATTCTGATGTACTTAAATAGTTAGGGTACATTAAATTTTTAGTTCAGAGAGAAAAGTATTTTTGGCCAAAACTGGTATTTCAGAGACTTGCTAATTTTTGGTCATTTCGGCCACAAAAGATTTCGTTTGTACTTCAGTATAGGTAATTTTGAATGTGTTGCTTAAGGATCTGTTAACCAAAAATTTGATATCTTGATTATAACTTGTTTGGGAATTGGCTTTTAGAAAATGTTCAAATGATTTTAGAATATTTTAATTACTTTTGCAATGCGTTAATTACTCGCCATTTTGCGGGTTTTCGAGGCCAGTTTCTGGTGTTTAAATATTCTTCTGGATGTACTTAAACAGTTAGCACATTAAATTTTGTTCAGAGAGAAAATGTATTTTTGTCAAAATCTTTGCTGCTTTAGACTTACAATTTTGGCTGGCTTTTGGCCAAAAATGGATTTTGTCTAAAATTTCAGTATATAGGTACCTGAATGCTGCTTGGTTGATCTGCTAACGAAATTTGATATCTTGATTATAACTTGTTCAAATGGCTTTTAGAAAATGTTCAAAACGATTTTTAGAATATTTTAATTACTTTGTAATGCTAATTACTCGCCACTTATGGGCTTTGAGGCCAGCTTGGTGCTTGTGTATTATTCTCTGATGTACTTAAAGTTTAGTTAGGCACATTAAATTTTAGTTCAGAGAGAAACGTATTTTTGCACAAAAATCCTTTAAGGCTTTAGACTTCATAATTTTCACTATTTCGGCCAAAAATGGATTTTGTCTAAAAATTTCAGCATAGGTACTCCTCTGAATGTCGCCAAAGGATCTGGTTAAATCAAAATTTGATATCTTGATTATAACCGTTCAAATGGCTTTAGAAAATGTCTAAATTATTTTAGAATATTTTAATTACTTTTGCAATGCTAAATTACTTCCGCCACTATGGGTTTTGAGTAATTTCTTGCGCTTGTGTATTACCTCTCGATGTACTTAAATAGTTGAACATTAAATTTTAGTTCAGAGAGAAAATTCCATTTCTGCCAAAAAAATCCTTTAAGGCTTTAGACTTCTACAATTTTTGGCTGTTTTCGGCCAAAAATGGATTTTATTCAAATTTCAGTATAGGTACTCCTGAATGTCATGGAAGGATCTCATAACCAAAATTTGA
This sequence comes from Homarus americanus, assembly GCF_018991925.1. Classification (NCBI taxonomy): domain Eukaryota; kingdom Metazoa; phylum Arthropoda; class Malacostraca; order Decapoda; family Nephropidae; genus Homarus; species Homarus americanus. The sequence continues at coordinate 62,798 of NW_024718017.1, forward strand.
TATCTTGATTATAACTGTTCAAATGGCTTTAGAAAATGTTCAAATGATTTGAATATTTTAATTACTTTGCAATGCTAATTACTCGCCACTTATGGGTTTTCGAGGTCATTTCTGAGCTTGCTGGTAATGTGTTGTTGTGCATTATTCGATGTACTTAAATAGTTAGGCATTTAAATTTCCGGTTCAGAGAGAAAAAAAGTATTTTTGGCCAAAAACTTAAGGCTTTAGACTTTGTTAATTTTTAATGCCCTGGCCAAAATGGATTTTGTCTAAAAATTTACAGCAGCATAGGTAATTCTGAATGTGTTGCTTAAGGATCTGTTAACCAAAAATTGTATCTTGATTATAACTTGTTCAAATGGCTTTTAGAAAATGTTCAAATGATTTTAGAATATTTTAATTACTTTTTGCAATGCTAATTACTCGCCACAATGGTGGGTTTCGAGGCCTTGCGCTTGTGTATTATTCTGGATGTACTTAAATAGTTAAAGGTTATCAAATTTTAGTCTGGAGAGAAAAGCTTTGGCCGCAAACTTTTGCATATTTTAGACTTACAATTTTCGCTTGGCTCTGGCCAAAAATGATTTTGTTCAAAAAATTTCAGTATAGGTACTCCTGAATGCTGCTTGCTGGACCATAACCAAAAATTTGACATCTTGATTATAACTTGTCTAAATGGCTTTTAGAAAATGTTCAAATTATTTTTAGAAGATTTTAATTACTTTTGCAATGCTAATTACTCGCCACTTGCGGTTTTCGAGGTCATTTCTTGGTGCTTGTGTGTATTATCTCTGATGTACTTAAATAGTTAGTACATTAAATTTGAATTAGAGAAAACGCATTTTCGGGCTGCAATCCTCGGTGCCTTTTAGACCATAATTATTGTCAGCTTCGGCCAAAAATGATTTTGTTCAAATTTCAGTATAGTACTCCTGAATGTGTTGCTTAAGGATCTGTTAACCAAAAATTTGATATCTTTGATTTATAACTTGTTCAAATGGCTTTTAGAAATGTTCAATGATTTAAATATTTCAATTACTTTTGGTAATGCTAATCACCTGCCACTTATGGGTTTTCGAGGTCATTTCTTGGTGCTCAGGCATTATCTCCGGGATGTACTTAAATAGTTAGGGCACATTAAATTTTAGTTCAGAGAGAAAACGTATTTTTGGCCAAAAAATCCTTAAGGCTTTAGAGATTTACAATTTTATTATTTTCGGCCAAAAATGGATTTTGTTCAAATTTCAGTATAGGTACTAGGAGCTGTGGAGTCGAAGACAAAACCTTCGGACTCAATTCCTCAAATTTTTATGTTTGACCTGACTCCTTGGCCTATTTGTACAACTATTTTACCATCCCAATTGTGAATTAGGCGTTAGTAACCCGTATAGGTAAAAAGTTAAAACACCGTGGCTATACTGCTACAGCTTTATTAATGATCTGGACGATATTACACCGCAAAAAGATGATAGGTTTGACTTCAAAGTTTCAATCAAAAAGAAAACACATTTATTAAGAATTCAGATATTAACTAGAAAACACCATTTATATGGTACCAAAAGTTCGATCCTCTGTGCATATGAATTTTTGCTTAAGCTCATAACTATTTTGATCTAAATGATGATCTCTACAATTCCTTTAGCAAAGTTATATATTTATGTACACAAAGAAAATGAATAATTTTATTGGCAAAAATGGATAAACCTTACATGATTAAGTTATTTTCAACTAAATTTGGTCTTTAATCTCACCTAAAAAAACAGGTTGTAGCTATTGTTTTGTAGCTGAGAGCCCTGAAGCTTGAATGGAAACAAAAAATTTGACATAATTCAAAAAATTTCAAATGGTAAAGAAGAGACTATCGTCCAAATTATAGTGCTACACTGTGCCTGCCACAAAATTACAATAATGCTTATAAAATGGAAGAAATTTTAATAATTTAAGAAAATTAGTGGGATCAGTGGAATCACTGCAAATGAATATGCCTGAGTTCATATATTTTATTCCAGGGAACAGGAATAGTTTAGTCGGAGTCGGAGCCGGAGTCTGGACAATTTTTACCGACCTGACTCACCCATGTCGTAATTCTCCTCGACCTCGACCTGACTCCGACCACAGCCCTGGTCGCCATGCTCGCTGGCAGAGCGAGGACCGCCAGGCAGGCGAGAGAAGCGAGGCTGCCAGGCAGCAGCGGAGGAGGAGGCTGGTTCAAGAAGAATGGTCAGAATGATTCTCAATGGAGATAGAGATTATATACCCAGCAGCAGCCGCTATGAGTCATGTTGGGAAAACCCGAGAAGTCGCTGGTCACTAGTTCCGTTGCTAAGATACGGTAACATCTGGTTGGTTGCTAGGGAGGATGGTAGCAGCTTGGTGACGCCTTCACGCAGTTGTAGGCAGTTGTAGGGGAGACGTCCACTACAGGTCTCTTGATTTGACAAATAATATACAAGTAACATAAGTGATACAAATATGATATATAATAACTAGGTGGGGAGAAGGTCATACTACAGGGCATTTCAACATTGTGACAGTACAAAAACGTAAGATTGACTGGGAGTGAATACACTGGTTGATTACGAGTTATTGATAATTTTTACAGTGGTTGGGACTGGGCTGTTCTTATAGCGATCAGTACGTGCTCTTATGGGCTGGGTGCGGTTGTGGTGTCGAACAGCAATTCTCGGACAAGAAATCTCAGGTGGTAGTAGGAGCCGGTGTCGAGGATGGTGCAGAAGCTTCTCACCAAATTTGCAGATGAGGTCGTGGTGATGGTCAGAGAGAGCCGAGGGTCAGTGTTGAGCGCTTCTTGATATGTGGAGTAGGAAGGGGAGAGAATAATCTTGCATGCCCTCTTTTGCACTTTTTCTAGGTGTTTACGTTGTGTGTAGTAGTAATAATAATAATAATAATATTAATAATAATAAACGGTTTATTGAAAAAGTTTGCAGCCCGAAGTGTGTGTGTGTGTGTGTGTGTGTGTGTGTGTGTGTGTGTGTGTGTGTGTGTGTAGAGAATCTATCAACGCCACCTATGATCGAGCGTCTGAACTATTGCCTCAGGACACTCATATCTCTAGTATTAAGAATTTCTCGTCGTAATCACAGACGCCATCTATGATCGAGCATCTGAACTATTGCCTCGGGACATTCACACCTTCAGCACAACAGTTTCTAGTCCATGTTAAGCCACCAGCATCTCTCCCCCCTCCCCCCTCTCATATTTTTTCCCCGATTATAAACAAATATTTCTGACTTGAATAATCACGGGAAGACCCTGAACTCTCCCTCATATGGGTAGAATACCGGGAAACCTGTCGCTGCTTCGGTTTAATATAGAGAGAAGCCTTTGTTCCGGGAATGAACCAATCCATTTGTTCCTATATATTGCGGAATTTGCAGAATGTGTCGGGATCTTTTTTTTCTTGAAGCTGGTGATAGTGGTGGTAAGGGTCAGTACTGGTGGTAAGGGGTCGAGTACTGGTGGTAAGGGGTCGAGTACTGGTGGTGAAGGGTCGAGTACTGGTGGTGAGGTCGGCTACTGGTGGTAAGGGTCGGTACTGGTGGTGAAGGTCGAGTACTGTTGGTGAAGGGTCAGTACTGGTGGTAAGGGTCGTACTGGTGGTGAAGGGTCAGTACTGGTGGTGAAGGGTCGAGTACTGGTGGTGAAGGGTCGTACTGTGGTAAGGGTCGTGTACTGGTGGTGAAGGGTCGAGTACTGGTGGTGAAGGGTCAGTACTGGTGGTGAAGGGTCGAGTACTGGTGGTGAGTCGGCTACTGGTGTGGTGGTGAGGAACGCTGGGTTGAGTTACTGGTATCTGAGGTTAGAGGAAGAGACATATGAAGAAGAAGAGAGAGAGAGAGAGAGAGAGAACACATTTACTTAAGACAAACCAACTTTACTAAATATATATATATATAATACCCTTGTTATATAGTCATCTGCCAGATCTTCATTTACATATATTATAATATATATATTTTATTACCTGGGGATTTGGGTGGGGTGGGGGTGGGGGGGTTAGGGGCGAATATAAGGCGGGTGTCCAGATACAAGAGAGATCTCGCCCTATATTCAGAATGCAGTTTATCAGACCAGCCAAACTGCATTATTTTAATCCTAGTTCAATTATGCACTGGGCCAGGGAGAGTTCTAATCACAGGACGCGGTGTAAAATATACTGTACCGGAGAGTTAACCAATCACAGGATGCGGTGTAAAATATACTGTACCGCCATGTTTAAGACTGTAATAATCTGTACTATTTAGTTTTATGATAATCACCTGTTGTCTACCGAGTGATTTACCTGGGCAATATATGCTGCTGGTGGTCGGCTCAAGGGGTATCGCGCCGAGTCGGTTTGGTTCACTAGACCTTTTTTGTATAGTCCAGTGACATTTCCCACACACACACACACACACACACGCGCCACACCACCACACACACACACACACACACACACACACACACACACACACACACACATTTTCCCTGGCCCCCCCCTCCTCCTCCTCCTCCCAAATGAATACTCCCAGAACGAGATGATGATCGCGCCAGCCAGCCAATTAGGAGGCGTGGCTGGCCTAGAGCAGCGCGCTGATTGGTGGCTTGGCCGGGTTCAGTCTTCTCTAATTGCCCGTCGAGGTAATTTGGGTGATAATGATGGTACAGTGGTTTAGGCCCCCCCTCGGCCCCTGACCAATCCCTACCCTGGGTTCCTTGTCATTGGCTGAAACCTGATATTGATACCGGTGTGGGGGTGGGGGTAGGAGGGAGGGAGTGGGAGGGAGGGGGTAGGAATGGGGAGAGGAGGGGGTAGGAATGGGAGGGAGGTAGGAGGAGGGGAAGGGGGGGTGATACTCTCTCTCTCTCTCTCCTCTCCCCCCCACACCCCCCACCCCGCCTTCATTACACACACACACACACACACACACACACACACACACACACACACACACACACACACACACAACTCAGCCTCTATAGCTCTTGACTGCGGGTTGACCACTTTCCCAGGCAGGAAAGATGATGTTTTACCCACTGCATTTATTTGCCGTTAGTCTCCACAGCTTTCAAGGGTTTTTAACGCCCGTGTGGAAATATTTTTTTAGTGAGCGTGGTAGTGGTGGTTGTGGTTGTGTTGGTGTGGTGGTGTGGTGTGTGTGGGTGGGTGGGTGGTTGGTTGGTGGTGTGGTGGTGGTTGGTGTGTTGTTGGGGTTGGTGGTTGTGTGTGTGAGGTGGTTGGTATGTGGGGGTGGTGGGGTTTATGTGGTTGGTGTTTGGTGGGTGGTGGGTTAGCGTAGTGGTGGTGGTGGGTTGTGGGTTGTGTGGTTGGTGGTTGTTGGTTGGTGGTGGTTGGTGGCTGTTGTGGTTAGTAGTTGTGGTTGATGGTTGGTGGTGGTGGTTGGTGGTGGTGGTTGTTGTAGTTGGTTGGTGGTGGTGGTTGTTGGTTGGTGGTTGTTGTAGTTGTGGTTGGTGGTGGTGGTTGTGTTGTTGTGGTTGGTTGTTGTGGTTGGTGGTTGGTGGTTATTGTGGTTGGTGGTGGTGGTTGGTGGTGGCCTCCTCCCTGCCCCCTCCCTCCTTTCCTCTTCCCTCTTCTCCCCACCCCCAGACCCTCCCACAGAATGCCCTCACACCCCAGACACGCCCTCACACCCCAGACCCTCACGCCCCTCACCACCCCAGAGACGCCCTCGCCCTCCACCACCCCAGAGACGCCCTCACGCCCCTCACCACCCCAGACACCCTCACCCCAGACACGCCCCTCCACCATCCCAGACACGCCCCTCACCATCCCAGACACGCCTCACCACCCCAGATACGCCCCTCACCACCCCAGATACGCCCCTCACCACCCCAGACATGCCCCTCACCACCCCAGATACGCCCCTCACCACCCCAGACACGCCCCTCACACCAGACACGCCCCTCACCACCCAGACACGCCCCACCCCCAGACACGCCTCCACCCACCCCAGACACGCCCCACCACCCTAGACACGCCCCACCCCAGACACGTCCCCAACCCCCAGACACGCCCCACCCTCCCAGACACGTCCTCACCCTCCCAGACACGCCCTCACACACCCCAGACACGCCCCTCACCACCCAGACACGCCCCTCACCACCCCAGACACGCCCCTCACCACCCCAGACACGCCCCTCACCACCCCAGACACGCCCTCACACCCCAGACATGCCTCACCACCCCAGACACGCCCCACCCCCAGACACGTCCCCACACCCCAGACACGCCCCCAACCCCAGACACGCCCCACCCCAGACCGCCCCAACCCCAGACACGCCCCCAACCCCAGACACGCCCCACCCAGACACGCCCCCACCCCAGACACGCCCCTCACCAACCCAGACCGCCCCAACCCCCAGACACGCCCCCACACACCCCAGACACGCCCCCACCCCCAGACCGCCCCCACACCCCTTAAACAAAACAATAATCATTAATACACCGCTACAATAGGTCCTCAACTCCCCACGTTCCCAAAGACAAACTTTACACTATTAAACTGAAATTATGAGGAAGAGAAGAAAAATAAAACTTATATTCACCGCAAAAAGTTTTATATGTAGATCACGGCGCCATTTTTAATTTAAACTTGAAAAAAAATGAGAGATTAAGTTTTTTCACTTTAAAAAAAACAAAAACAATTTCACTCAGTAGGTTTTATTCCGACTCGTTAATTGTAAATAAAACAGTTCTGAGATTGAGGTGTACTTTATAATTTTTTGACGAGAGAGAGAGAGAGAGAGAGAGAAAACACACACACACGCACACACACAGAAGTACACGGATACACACACAAAGATGAAAGAGGAGATAGAATGAGAGGATAAAGAGAGAGAGAGAGAGAGAAAATATGAACAGAAAACAAAAATTCTCTCCATTTTGACATTGATCAGTAACCCAGACAAAGACTTGCCGGATACTAGAACAATAACTTGCCGGATACTAGAACAATACCTTGCCGGATACTAGAACAATACCTTGCCGGATACTAGAACAATAACTTGCCGGATACTAGAACAATATGTCTTCTCAGCCATACGTAGCCAGCCATAGGAACATATACCTGACTCGCTACAGTAAGGAACATATACCTGACTCGCTACAGTAAGGGACATATCTGACTCGCTACAGTAAGGAACATATACCTGACTCGCTACAGTAAGGAACATATACCTGACTCGCTACAGTAAGGAACATATACCTGACTCGCTACAGTAGGAACATATACTGACTCGCACAGTAAGGAACATATACCTGACTCGCTACAGTAAGGAACATATACCTGACTCGCAACAGTAAGGAACATATACCTGACTCGCTACAGTAAGGAACAAACCTGATATTGAACGGGTTAATTGAGCTGAAATATCCATGAATTACACTGAAACGCTCTACACACACACACGATAAAAAATGCTTCGTTTGGATATAAATTTAAAGATTAAACACCAACGACAAGGAGTCACTGAAACATAAATTTATCTAACAGGTTCTCGTGGGGTTTCAGTGGGTCAGCCCTCGTCCTCACCCAGGATGAGTGACGGGTGAGTACTCTGGTCACTCATGGTAACTCCGCCCACCTTTACTCACCACCCGAGGTTCTCTCTCTCTCTCTCTCTCTCACGTCTGAAGATCATCCCTAATTATGTTATGAATAATTCAGTAGCAGCACTAAAGATACGAGCACAGGTACAAAAAACCATAGTGTAATTAAAGGTGACGATGAAGTTTCAGGTACAGGAATGAGAATACAGGTACAATGGGACAATAACATAGATACAGTTAATAAGCACACGTCAGATTCTCACTAACACTGACTCTCTCCGGTCATGGCTGCCGCTCAAGAAATAAGTAACGATAACTGAAAGTACAAAAAAAAAATAATAATAATCTCAAGTTTAACAAGACACTTCCTCATTAGGAGTAACAAAAAAAAAAAATAAGCTATTTAAGGGTGTGTCAGGGTTGTGTAGGGAAGTTCCCCCTCCCAGCAGCTCGTCTAAAAGAAAACAGGAGCCGCCCCTCTTCGTCAGCGAAAAATAGGGTAGTGGTCGACGATGAAATAGCACGATGGTTATCTGGCCGCTAGCAAGGGAGGGGGGGAGGGAGGGTCACCTGTTTTTATGAGTCTTGCGCAGGTTTACTCTGCCGCCACGCTTCATATTTTCTTTCTGGTTCTTATTTTCTGTATTTCCTATTAATTAAAACTAGTTAATTACGTTTTATGTTTTTTTCTCTATTTCCTATTAATTAAAACTAGTTAATTACGTTTTATGTTTTTTTTTTCTCTATTTCCTATTAATTAAAATTATATAATTTCGTTTTGTCCAAATTTACAAACGACATTAAATTTCCGTGACTTCAGGTTGACGATGATAATAATGATGGTGATGATGACGAGGATGATGATGACGAGGATGATGATGACGATGACGATGACGATAATAAATCAATAAAATCGTCATACTATTTTTATTATTATTAGACCTATATAAAGACAGTGGAGGTATACAGTTCAGTACGTGTATAGACAAGGTTAGGTCAGGTCAGGTCAGGTCAGGTCAGGTCAGGTCAAGGCCAGGTCAGGTTAGGTCAGATGAGTGTGATTCAGCCACGTCATATGATTGTAAGATTTTGTAACTAATGTTCAACTCTAGCGTCCATGTTGAAACTAAACCCACCCATCTTGTTTTAGGTTGTAGGTTTAAGGTTTTAGGTTTAAGGTTTTAGGTTGTAGGTTTAAGGTTTTAGGTTGTAGGTTTTAGGTTGTAGGTTTTAGGTTGTAGGTTTTAGGTTTAAGGTTTTAGGTTGTAGGTTTAAGGTTTTAGGTTGTAGGTTTAAGGTTTAAGGTTAAGGTTGTAGGTTTATGGTTTTAGGTTGTAGGTTTAAGGTTTTAGGTTGTAGGTTTAAGGTTATAGGTCTTAGGTTGTAGGTTTAAGGTTTTAGGTTATAGGTTTAAGGTTTTAGGTTGTAGGTTTAAGGTTTTAGGTTGTAGGTTTAAGGTTGTAGTTTGGATATATTGGATTTCTGTGTTCAGGGACAGTATACCATGACAGTGTACACAGGAAGCATGAGGAGAGGCAGGTGCTTGACATTGCTATAAGAGAGAGAGAGAGAGAGAGGGGAGTAGAGAGAGAGAGAGTTATCAAGACACGAGACATAATCATCGTCATTTGTCCGAGTAAAGTGATTCCAATTTATCGTGGCTGCCTGGCCGGGGCGTTACAGAGGTTCTCATACGGGCAGATTAAGTTAGGTAGGTGGTGGTTGATGTGGCTGAGGTCCCCCCCTCTCCTCCTCCCCCTCCCCCAAACTAGAGCCTACTCGGCAAGGGTTAGGCCTACGTTGTGGTGCGTCTGAGAGGCTGGCTGTGTTATGTGCTGTGGAGGCAAGATTGACAAAGGACAGGTTGTGTATTGAGTGTAAATTAGGTGGTAGAACGTTCTTGTGTGTATGTGTGTGTGTGTGTGTGTGTGTGTGTGTGTGTGAAAGTTACTAATAAGAGCTACGGGAAGCTGTAGTAGTGGGTGTTATCGAACCGCGACCTGTGAAGAATAAGAACTTGTAGAGTTTAACACAGTAAGATTCACAGGTCTTTAGAATGTAAAATATCGACACAAACACATGTTAAACACCTGCCACTCTTAGCAGGATGGACATGACGTACACAGTAAATTAGCCATCAGGGCATAAACTGAAACTCCACAGGGTATCATCGAACTGTGTTGGGTGAGTCACTATGCCCAGACCTGCCCCGGGGAAACATGGGGTAGGTGTAGATATCTAGATATAGTTCACTTTCACATAATATTTTTAGATCATATTTTTTTTCTATGTTTCTTCACTACAGGGTGGGTGCCATAGTGAAAGTTATGCTTGATAGGTTCCTGCGTGGGTGTTAGAGAAACTACAATCAGGTTTATATTTCTTTGGGTTTAATGGTTTATGTGTGGGTTTTATGTTCTGATAAACACTCGATGGTGGTTTTATGATGATCATCTGGTTGTCTAAGCCTATACCTGGGGGGGGGGTTGATGAGGTCTGTAGCCCAGGTGTGAAGATGATAGGCTATCGTTACCAGGTATTGTAAAACCCCGCCAATGGTCGTGTGGTTATAGGTCATTCACTAATAATGCCTTGACTTGATGATAAATTGGTGGTCTGTCGCTGGATAACTATGAGGCTGGGAGGAGTGTTTTAAGTCGGGATTATTGTGATAGTGTAGAGTTGTTCACACACCTGCTGCTGATAATGGCGTACTGTACTGTGGACGGTGAAACGAATCTAGGGGGAAAAAACTAACCTAACGCATTACAATTTTTTATATAGGGGTAACGTTCGACCTTTAAGTTAAGTTGATATGAGTAATAATATTTATAATGTTACTCCGACCTGCCACTACCCCCAGGTACCTATACTAAAGCCAGGCTAGAGTATCGGTTCTAATATGACTGTCGGGCATTATGAACCGCAGGTGATTGTTTCTGAATACCTCTCTCGTTGCCTTCATTTTCCACTGTTGTTATTCATGTCCCGTTATAGATCAAGGTGTTCAGTTTATGTCCCATGTATACCTAACCTAACCTAGCCTAACCTAACCTAACCTAACCTAACCTAACCTAACCTAAGTCGGATAAAAATCGTCCGGGAACTAAAGATTTACCCTAGCACCCTGTAGGCTTATATCCCTCACACCATCCTTGGGCTAGAGAGGGACAGGGCATTCATCCTACACACAGAGGGAGGCCGCAGACAAGAGGATAATTAATTTCGGGAAGGGTAAAGAGACGACAATGCCTCTGTGAAACCGGAGATAACAGGTCGCCATTAGACAAGATGGATATCACAGCTTCCAACTCTCGGCCCTGTGTGCGATATTTGCCCAGCTATCACAATTCTCTACAGTCCAGATTTACAAAGGATCTTAGCTTGAGTCTTCCTCGTTAGTGATGAAATAAGAAGCTACGTATAACTTTATGACTTACGATAAATAATTTACATATAATCCCCAAAAATACCATAAGAATTATCATTTTAGTCACTCTACTTTAGTTAATTTATTTAGCGCCATTGGAGATAAAATTAACGTATACAATGTTTAGATTTTCTTTTTTTTACTATAATTATATCTAGTTAAGGTCGAGTCTCGGTACAAATTTTAAACTATTTTTAACGTTCATGAAAAACTTAATTTCTCTTAACATTCTTACTTCAATTTAAGGCTTTCGTATGCAGCTCAATATATGCCTGAACTGACCTGACTGATGATGTTTTTTTTTCTCGTCTAGGGATATTTATTTAAACGTTGATTAATCTGGCCATTGTCCCTCGAGAACTACAGTAGAGTCTTGGTTTACTTTAGACGCCATTTTGGTCACTAACTCAGGACACCAGGCACCTCAGTGAGCCAGTTAGAGAGAGAGAGAGAGAGAGAGAGAGAGAGAGAATACGCAGGTGAGTAATAAAGGAGAGGATGAAAGGACAGGAATAATAAAAAAAAAATGAAAACTTAAGAACGGGAGGCCGTGTGTGTGTGTGTGTGTGTGTGTGTGTGTGTGTGTGTGTGTGTGTGTGTGTGTGTGTGTGTGTTTGTGTGTATGTGTGTGTGTGTGCGTGTATGTTTTTCAATACACTACACAGTGACGTATACAGCCTAATATATTGGTGTCAGTTTGTTATTTGTTGTTGTTGTGGTGAACAGCTGATGTATGTGTTGCGTTTATATCTGCCAGGCGACTTATATAGTGAATCCTGATCTCTCTCTCTCTCTCTCTCTCTCTCTCTCTCTCTCCGTACAAGCAGAGTTTATTGATTGTGATGGATGTCCTCATGTTTGCCTCTCTTAATGCTTTGTGTGGCTCTGTGTGGCTCCTTGTGGCTCTGTGTGGCTCTGTGTGGCTCCTTGTGGCTCTGTGCTGCTCTGTGTGGCTCTGTGTGGCTCTGCTCTGTCACACACACACACACACACACACACCTCCTTATCAAGACTGTGGCGGAGCATGTCCCACATAGCTGTAAAGTGTGTAATAGTGCCACAGCTAACACACTTCCAACATTAATAGTGCCACAGCTAACACACCTCCAACATTAATAGTGCCACAGCTAATACAGCTCAAACACCACAATTACTTCGATTGGCCGCCTATCCTAACTTTATGATTTGGGTTGACTTGTGATAAGCTACCTACGTGAGGCTCTCTCGTCCCTCTCAAGTTGTACCTGACCAAGTGTCTTCTAGTTACTGAGTTCGACACACACACACACACACACACACACAGACACACACACACATACTACTACTACTACTACTACTACTACTACTACTTTGCTGTCAATCGGAATTGAGTATGACGATCATCCAGCTATGATACAATGATGTGAGTTATTAAGGATGTCACCTAGGTTGGTGAGTTCTGAGGTGACTAAAGAGGCCGATACGGGACCGGCAGCGCCGCCACAGATGTTGCACTTGCGGAGGGTATACGCATCTGTGTAGGTGTTCAGAATCTCTTGTAGGTCGCGTTCAGTGTGAGCGACGAAGGTGAGGTCGTTTGCTTACTGAAGTTCAGTAATGGAAGCTACTGACACCTTTGTTCCTGCCTGGAGTCGTCTTATGCTGAGAAGTCTCTTCATCCGGTACTGGATGTCCACCTCGCCGGCTAAATCGGCACTGGCACGAGTAAGGAAGGCAGCCAAAAAAAATAAAATGACAGTTGGTGCCAGTACACACCCTTGTTTTACCCCCATTTGGATGGAGAAGAACTCAGACTTGGTGCCAGTGTGCATGACACTGCCGTTCAATGCCATTGTGGAGTTGCCTCACAATGGCGATGAATTTTGGTGGGCAGCCAAAACGGTTGAGGGCTCCGCTAGAGGGCTTCCCTGTTGACCGAGTCGAAGGCCTTGGTAAGGGCGATGAAGGCCATGTACAGGTCACAAAGCTGCTCTCTGCACTTTTCCTGTATCTGGCGGGCAGCATAGATCATGTCAGTGGTGCCACGTAATGGTCTAAAACCACAATGAGATTTTGAGACGAAGTTTTCCGGCTCAGGAAGAAGTCTGTTTAAGGGGACTCAGGTCGATAATCTTGCCAGCTACGGACAGCAGCGAGATCCCACGGTAGTTGCCACAGTCTGACCGGTCTTCCTTGTTCTTTTCCCATATATTTTCCAGGAGAGAGTGGAGACGGCTGGTAAGCAGAGGTCCTCCTGCTTTATACACCTTGGCTGGGATTCCATCAGGCCCTGAGGCTTTGTTATTTTTCATCTGTTTGATGGCAGTAGCTACCTCATCCAGGGATGGAGGATAGCTGAGGTGGGTCAGCTCTGGATGCTGAGGGGCCTGCTGGGTAGTCAGGACATGCACATCAGTGTTTCAGTTGAGCAATGAATGGTAGTGCTCTTTCCAGTGTTGAAGAATGCCTTATTCGTCTTTAATTATGGAATTACCGGTGGATGAACGGAGGGGGCTGCGCCACGAGTGATTGGCCCATTAAATGTTTTAGTGGAATTGAAAAAATCGCACATCTTGTGCTGATCTTCAAGTTTTTGCATTTGACAAACTTTATTTTTCAACTATTCGTTCTTTAGATTGCGAAATGCGTGCTAGACCGCCGCTTTCTTCTTGCGGAAGGTATCAGCTTTGGTCCGAGACTGAGGGTTGTTCTGCCAGTCAGTTAAAGCAGCACTTTTATTATTGATGAGTACATTGATTCCCTGGTCATTTTCATCAAACCAGTCTTGGTGTATTCTTTCGACCTGGCCGAGGGTCTCTCCAGGTGTTTGTCATGACAGTGTCGAGAATACTCCATTTGGCACTGGGATTTGGGTTGTTTGCTGTCGGTTGTTTATCAGCCCCTGTTCCAGCTGCTCTCTGAAAGCATGTGCTACCGCTGGATCCTCCAGACGCTCAGTGTTAAAACCTCTGCTGGAGGCTTGTTGCCTTCGTTGTTTTGGGGCGACGTGAAGTGAGAGATTGGCTCTGATGAGCCGATGTTCAGTGTCACAGTGGTCTGAGCCACGCATGGCTCAGGTGATGAGGACATCTCGGCGATCTGTTTCTCTGACAATGATGTAGTCAATGAAATGCCAGTGTTTGGATCGTGGGTGTTGCCACGAGCCCTTAAACTTGTCGGCCTGCCTAAACAAGGTATTGGTGATAGTGAGGTTGTGTGCAGCACACTTGCTGAGGAGGAGTAGGCCGTTGGGATTACACTTGCCAAGTCCATTTCTCCTTATGGTTCCCTGCCAAATGTTAGCATCTCTGCCAACTCTGGCATTGAAGTCGCCAAGGAGCACAACCTTGTCTTCCCTGGGGATAGAGGTTAGCACTCTGTCGAGGTCGGCATAAAAGGCCTTCTTGATGTCATCCTCTGCATCCAATGTTGGGGCGTTGCACTGATGAAGGAGGCATGACGTGAGTGATTCACACACACACACACACACACACAACATAAACTATGATTGACATACAATGAACTGCACACAAAATCGCCCTCCCTCTCCCTCTCCCCCGCCCTCAGTATTTCCATTTTCTTTTTTTTACCAAGTTTGACTGTTGCGAAGGAAGGTTTAAAGGAATCTTCTTTTCTAATGAGGATGGAGGGAAGGGATTGGTAGTAAGTTTTTTTAGTTTAACAAATTTATTGACAAAGCTTGTAGTACAGTTTGCCTATTGTGAGTAATTCAGTCAGGTCTTGACACTGAGGGTGGTATCACTTCTCACTGCCACACAGGACAGAGGTTCATACACAAAGAAATGCATCATATTCATTAGCAGTATATATAGGTCAGAGTCGTGTGGGTGATGTCACTGTTCGCTGCCATGCAAGACAGTGGTTCATATACATTGGACGTCATACTCTAATTGAAGACTAATCAGTGAGGGCTAGCAAATTTGGGATAAACAGCAAGAATGTCCCCAAGCACCCCCGATTCAATGTAGTAATTACAAAGATCATGATACAATAAGCCAGGTGGCCTGAAGTCTTTGACAGTGTCACTATCAATTATATAGTGTAGTGTAGGTTAGGTTAGGTTAGGAAGGAAAGTATGGATGAGAGGGAAAGAAGAAAGGAACCGGAGGGAATGAAAGAATGGGGGTGAAAAAAGGAAGGAAGAAAGGAAGGAAGGAAGGAGGTGGGAAGGAAAGGAAGACGGTAGGAAGGTGCCTGCCCAGTGCTTCTCCAGTCGTGTCATCAAGTACTGGCAGAAGACGAGTAGTGGGTATGACTGCTTCAGCTCCTTGATAAAGAATTCGTAATGACGTAAATACATAGTTAATGAAGACCCAGGCAGTCACAACGGCTCCTTGGGTCGTCTTTAATGATGAAGCTCTCCTGGGTATTATTATTATTATTATTATTAATTTACTAATATACTACTATTAATTCTACATATGCTACTTCGTTTATTACTACTACTACTACTACTACGAGGGTGTCACCTCACTGTTCGCTGCTCTCCATCTCGGGTGAGGGCGACTATCGTTCCTGCTCCAGATCCCATCATTAGTCAGCTTGTGATACATCTACTTCACTCCAGGAAACCTTTTATCGCTGTACCGTTAGCTGGATGTGAAATATAAATGTACTGTATTAATAATGTAATAATGCGCGCCTTTACCACATGTTTACGGTGCAGGGCAGTGAGGTGTTCTGAGTCCGCGGCTTCTGTTAACGCTGGGAGCATTTGAATAAGCTAGCTGTTTGACTCCGGTTGCGCTTGTGTGATCTTAGTTGAGTTTAGGTGATAGTGTGAAGGATTAACCGATACTTAATGTTCAGTAAATAAACATTATGTGTAAGATTGCTTATTGGTTGTGTTTGTAATAAATGGTAATGTTCTCGGCGGCAATGATTTTAACACCGTTCACTTTCTATGGAATTACAATTCCCTTATGATTTCTGTCTGCGGGAGTAAGTTAAAGAGGATTAATAACCATAGCATCCATTACCAGATATTTACAAACATCCGTGTAATTAAAAAGTCAGTCAAAATTAAATTAAATTCCCGTAGGGTAAAGTTACACGCTTCACTGGCTGCCCTACCGCACGGGTCCATCTTTGCGGTTTTTTTTTCCCCCACTAATATGGTTTTTAGCCCCTAATTTGGAGCTGGATACTTCATGAGTGTGGAGTTGGGGTAATGTAATATACGGTGGAGTCACGGTTTAATGTGAGATGATTGTGGGGAGCGATGTATCGGCCAATAACGAGAAGAGCCGAGCTGCCTCCCGACACAACCATAATAATGCCGCCATTGTTGCTGCCTGATGTACTGTGACTCCCTCTCGTCGCAGGAGTTTTATGAACCACTCCTAAGATATTTATGTTAATCGTCATGTCTACGATTGTATCTGCAGCTCACTATCTACACAGCATCTCTTAATGGGATATTGGAGTCTTGTAAATCCACTTTATTGTTGGCGTTTAGTGTTTAGAGGACCGAGTATCTTTCCTCATTCATTCTGAAAAGAAAATCGTGGATTGACGGTAGAATTTCAGTACGAATTTCGTGAGTATTATAAAGAGATTTTGGATGAATTCAATTTTGGCTTTAACGTCTCTGCTCTAATGAACTTCCTATAAGTAAAAGAGACGAGTTTGTGGTATTCTTAAGGCGGTCAGAGTCTTCTGGCGGATTACGCTGTGATTTAACTGTAAATATCAGGGCTTAACATATGAACGCTGTAACATTATGTACCCAATTTGATGTTTTATTTTGTGATCGATCTTTTGTATTAAGATTCATATTGTAACTGAACCCGTTTCTTCGGTTTATGTAAGATGTTTCTTGTTTATATTTTGTAACGTTTCATTTGGTTTTATTTATGTTATATATTGATTATTTTTCTCCACATTTTAATTTATTGTAGAATTAACTTGTGAGAGGAATTTACAAGTGAAGAAGTATTTTAGTTTAACAGTTTGCCAAGGAATGGTATTTCTCTCTCTCTCTCTATCTCTCAAGTTTGTCGTTATCTTCCTCGTTACTATTTTATTTAATGCTTCCCTCAGTCTTCCCATTATTCTTTTATAGTTTATCGCCATAATAACTCAAACTAACTACTGAAAGGCTGAAACATTTCCCAAGAATGGAATAACAGATGACGTCATGATGACTGTCTCCCACTACATGAGTCTTCCGTCTCAGAGTACGACACAGAAAGCCCGGCGGTGTGATGATTATTCCTCCTAAAAGAAGATATAAGTTCACGTTAAAATATTATTACTGCAATCAAATACAAGCGCGTAATCTGGTCAGTAATTACAGTAGTCATCAGCAATATTGTTACGACCCTCCTCACCGCTTACCCAGCTTCCACCACTGGTTACCAGCGGCCAGGTCGTGTGTACAGAAGCAGTAGATATCTCACAAGTGTCGTCGAATTACCACTGGCTGTCCCACCAGTCTCCAGTAATTTTCCGACGATCGGTATCAGTGTACAGACAAACATCAGGCAGGTAGAAACACACTTGTGTATTGTAGTCTTCAATTTTATTACGGGATTAGCCCACCCGGGCACAGGTCAGTGACCCACATCAGGGCCTGGGGGCGAAAATATAATAATAATAATAATAATAATAATAATAATAATAATAATAATAATAATGATGATGATGATGATAATAATGGACCATAAATAAATAAGAAATAAATACAAAAAGATCAGTAGTGAGAAACAATATATGTATGTTGTGTTGTAATAGTAAGAAACAATTGAGACACTGCAATTGTGTGTAAATGAGGCAGAAAGTCAGATCAGCAACCTGGGACTTGGTGCCATATGACAGCAGGGTCTACCATTATGCTTCCAATATCTTCCCTGTTTGGTAGCTGCCTACTACCTTCTGTACTGCACAACACTGTTCACGGGGTAATTTCTTCACAGCTTGACTTCTCACTTCCAATATATAGTCAGCACACTAGGCTGTGTGTAGGTGGAGCATAACATCGTGAATCCTGCAATCACTGATAGCAATAAGAATGTCATGAAGATTGTTAATATTGTTAAGCATGGTGAGAGATGTGTAACGGGTAAATAAAAGCACTACAACGACCATATCTCTGCCGTTCATGGCTACGACGGTGAGACTGATGGGCACACCAGTAATTAATTCTCCGTGACTACCAGTAATGGTTGTGACGGAGAATACACAAGTTGTTACCAAGGTTGGCGAACACTGAAACATGCTGAGGTCTCATTCCTACCATCGTCGTTACCAACAGGTAAGTCACATTAATCGCAGGAACCTGTGAGTCTAAACCGTGACCTCCATCTGTCCACTTGAAGACACGTCAACAAAAACAAAACGAATGGTGACATTTTCCAGAGGCGGCGACGTATGGCCGGGTGTCGTGTTCCCTGGTCAATAAGTGCCGGGGAGGGACGCGCCACGGCACCGCGCCCTCTTCTTTTCTCCTGTCTAAACGCAGCCAAAAAATGAAAGAGGAATTCATTTGCATTAATACGGCTTTGCAACAGTAAAGCTCCGCAGTGTAGTTTTTTGTAAAGAAGAGAGAGAGAGAGAGAGAGAGAGAGAGAGAGAGAGAGGGCGTGTGTGTGCGCGCGCTCAGTCCTTGCAGCCATAGTTTTTGTCCTTCAACTCTCTAGTGTTTTGCCGCCATTATTAGGTGGCTCGGAAGACATTGACGATATCTTGCCTAAACATTTTGTGATGTTCGTAGCATTTTATGCATCACTGAATTTGGAATGTTAAATTACTTACAAGCTAAAAATGGTAATGATAACAGTTATAACGAAATGAAATTGTTGATAACAAATAGAAATATTTTGTACTGTGATAATGCTCAAACTCTTTTACCGTATAATGTATTATTAAAAGAATCTGATCAGTTTAGGTGAATAATATAATAACAAGATGAATAGATAGAAAGTTTATAGTTAGTACAAATAATAATTACATTCATTTTGGTGTTATAATGTATTACCGCACTTGAGACACTAAGTTGCTTATACATGTACAGTAAGTTAGTAAATACTGTGTAGATATAAGGATTATACGGGAGTGGTTGGGTTAAGGCCTCGCAGCGTCACGCCCTACCATCCTCAACACTGACCACTGTTGCGGGGTCGTGTGGAGGGACGGGTAATACCTGGACGTGGCCGCCCGCACCTCCCTACCAAATTTCAATCCCTACCTTCAAAATGAACGAACACACACACACACACACACACACACACACACACACTCACACACACACACACACTCACACACACTCACACACACACACACACACACACACACACACCTCACACACACACACACACACACACACACACACACACACACACACACACATATTACTGCACTTCAACATTAAAGGTCACTTATAATGTACCAGGTTAATAATAAACATACTGGTCATTAACAATTAGACACGATAAACAATAACACTTATTAACATTAACAGAACGAAATGTGTTATGTAAACATTTTTATAGTGTTAGGTAAACAATTTTGGACAGTACTGCCAGCCAATAACAAAAGTAAAAAAATAATAATAATAAAAACGTAAAATATTTCTCGTTTGTCATTTGTTTAATAAAAAAAGAAAAAAATTGTGAAGTTAAGCTGTTTAACTGAAAATGACAATTGATATTTAGTCATTTGAAAGCATTTGAGTTACAGTGTACTTTATATATATTTTTAATGTTAGTTTAATTGATGAAGGCTTGGCGGCCCTATAATATGACGTCATCAAAGGTATTGCCCTGTCGTCAAAGAGAATACTGTGTGTGTGTGTGTGTGTGCGTGTATGTGTGTGTGTGTGTGTGTGTGTGCGCGCAGGGTGAATCAAAAGTACGTACAGAATATACAGCGTGAACCAAAATTGCGTACAGAATATACATGGTGAAGCAAAAGTCCGTACAGAATATACAGGGTGAAACAAAAATGTGTACAGTATATACAGGGTGAAGCAAAAGTACGTACAGAATATACGGAGTGAAGCAAAAGTCCGTACAGAACATACAGGGTGAAGCAAAAGTGCGTACAGTATATACAGGGTGAAGCAAAAGTCCTATAGTGATTTCAATCTCACCAAATGTCTGAACTGGTCATTGGTCAGCCAACACCAGAACTTGACACCCTCCTCAAGAACATCCTCCATCAGCCGGTCAGTAAGCTATGGTGGTGAGCTGCTGACGTTAGAATGAGTGTGTCAGGACGTGTCAGGACTTGTCAGTAGGTGTTGAGAGAATAAGTGAATCATGTAGAGACAGACAGACAGACAGACAGACAGATAGATAGACAGACAGATCGATAGACAGACATATAGACAGAAAGATAGACAGAGATTGAGAGACAGAAAGACAGATAGACAGATAGACAGAGGATGATAGACAGACATATAGACAGAAAGATAGACAGAGATTGAGAGACAGGAAGAAGCAGATAGACAGACAGACAGAGGTTGAGAGACAGAAAGAGACAGATAGACAGACAGACAGGTTGAGACAGAAAACGGCAGATAGACCGACAGACAGCAAGACGCAGACAGAGACAGACAGAGGTTGAGAGACAGAAAACGGCAGATAGACCAACAGATAGACAGAGATTGAGAGACAGGAAGAAGCAGATAGACAGAGATTGAGAGACAGAAAGAGGCAGAAAGACAAAGTGAGATAGACAGATAGACAGACATAACGAAAGGAGAAAAGAGAGAAAGAGAGCGAATATATTTTCCTCTTACGTTTTCTCTTCCATCAATCGTTTTCTTTTTAAGTTGTTCTCTGGTGTAGAAACCTGGCTGCGGGTTCTCTACTTCAACGAACCTCAGTTAACGACGTAAAGTGGACAACCTCATGAGTACAACGTGTCTAATATGTGAGTACTTTTGTTACACTCTGTAGATGAAAGGGTGTGGTTAAAGGGTGTGGTTAAGGGGTAAGAGCAGGGGGTTTAAGGGGGATGGTTACAAGGGTAGATGTTAAAGGGTAGATGTTAAAGGGTAGGTTAGGTTAGGTTAAGGGACAGTGTGGTGGGTAGGTTAGGTTAGGTTATGGGACAGTATGGTGGGTAGGTTAAGGGGGCGTAGTTAAGAAAGTATACACGTTATATATTGAAGAAATGAACGTCTCTAAGCACACAAGAACGCCAGTGATGTCAGAAGTGTTCGTCAGGCGCAGCGAAGAGGTGAAATCAATTACTTTTAATCGTTCTTGCCGGCATTGATGATACGTTCTCATAGGGAGAGTAAAATTAATTGAACGATACTCACACTGTCTGGAGCCACCCACCCCACCCCCCCCCCGCCCCCTGCAAGTCCTCACATACCACTGAATATTTTACGATAATTTCCACATAGTTCGTAGAATCTCCTGGGGAAAAAATAAGTGAAAAAAACAAAACATAAACGAAAAACAAAAGCACATCGGCCAGTATAAGGGATCAGAAATGTAAATTAATGTATCCTTTATGATCCTATTAATGTGATTTGTTTAGTAATAGGCGGGAAGCTTTAAGAAATGGCAACTTTTTTATTTTCTATTTTTTTTCCTTCATAAATGAATGTTCTTATAATGTCTTCCCATACTGGTGAATTTTATATCGATGGGCAGAAAACGATAGAATATTTTATAGAGAGTATAGGAACCGACGATAATTTTTTTTGCAATATAAGTGATATAAGTGAGTATTTACACCAATATAGCTATACCATGACTATAGGTTGACAGTTATGGTATTGTCACGATCTTCCTTATTTATAAACATGTGACTAAACAACAAAACCAATGACCTGTTGGCCGCTGTAATGGATCTAAGCTTCACCATACATGGGAAGTAAAGGGGGCCCAATAAACTAGTCCTCCGCGTTGCGTGTATTCCTCCGCGCTGTGTGTATTCCTCCGCGCTGTGTGTATTCCTCCGCGCTGTGTGTATTCCTCCGCGCTGTGTGTATTCCTCCGCGTTGTGTAGTCCTCCGCGTTATGTGTATTCCTCGCGCTGGGTGGAGGTGAAGTGCGATGGAGAGGAAGGGCGGTGGAGGGAGCAGAAAGGGGCAGGGTGGAGAGGAAAGGGGGCAGATTAAGTGGAGGAGGGTGGGTGGAGGAAGGGCTGAGGTGAAGGGTGGAGTGGAGAGAGGGCAGGGTGGAGAGGGAAGGGCAGGGTGGAGGAGGTGTGGTTACCTCCTGTGTGGAGTTGTGGGGTTGGAGTTCTGCCTGTTCTGATACCTCTTTACCCAGGGAGAGAGGTGAAGTGTCCTCTCTGTCTCCCCATGAGAATTGGGAGGAGGAAGTTCTTACAGGTCAGTGCTCCTACAGGTCAGAGCTCCTACAGGTCAGTGCTCCTACAGGTCAGAACTCTTACAGGTCAGAGTTCTTACAGGTCAGAGCTCCTACAGGTCAGTGCTCCTACAGGCCAGAGCTCTTACAGGTCAGAGTGGCTTCGGCCAGCACCGGTGGCTGACAGAGCTCCTACAGGTCAGTGCTCCTACAGGTCAGAACTCTTACAGGTCAGAGTTCTTACAGGTCAGAGCTCCTACAGGTCAGTGCTCCTACAGAGAGAGACAAATTTCATGTCACACCCTCGGGTATGATGACGTAACATCCTTGAGTACATGGCTATCGTACTCAGAAGGTTAAGACATCGTACTCAAGGGGTTTAAGTCATAGTACTCTATAGTTGATCTTGTCCATTGTACTCAGGGGTTAACATCGTACTCTACTGTACTCCAAAGGTTAAGTTTTCGTTCCACCCCAACCACCACATCGCTCATCCAACCACCACCACCACCATCCACCCTCACTCATCATGCCATCCACACCACCACTATCACCATCATCACCACCACCACCACCAACACCACCACTGCCCTCATCATCTTCATCACCACCCCTTACCAAGCCATCACCACCATCACCACCAAGTCATCACAATGTTCACTGAGATTAACCATCAGCCAGCCTCAGCCAGCCAGCCAGCCTCAGCCAGCCAGCCTCAGCCAGCCAGCCTCAGCCAGCCTCAGCCAGCCTCCACGGGGTTTTACCGGAGGATAAGAGGTTTACGCGTTCTTCAGCGAGGCATCAAAAATAATCTCAAATCCTCGACAATTTCCATCGGGTCGCCTAACACTCCGAGAGGTTCCCGACAGTTGGTTGATGAAGGTCCCTGCTGGATTGAGGTCTGCCAGCAATTATATCAAGTGTGTTTGTGGTCCATTTCTCGGCCGACAGTTGATCTGGAAGAGTAAAGAACTGAAATCTTGCGGGAATTTACCGTGGACTGCAGACGTCTCTTGTTGACAGCCTGGCTCATTTTCCCGCCTTCCGTAAACACAGGGGAGAGAAATGGCGTGGACTCTGTTTCTTGAGTGTGTGTGTGTGTGTGTGTGTGTGTGTGTGTGTGTATGTGTGTGTGTTTTCCTCGGGGCCGTTTCTTGTTTGCTTATATTCTTCTGTGTGCGTGCGTGTGTGTGTGTGCTTTTCCCCTTATGCCTTTGGTGTCGCATTTTTGTATATTTTTGAAATACACACACACACACACACACACACACACACACACACACACACTGCCCTTCCTCCTTCTTAATATTGTAAATCCTTCGTGTTCTTTTAAAACCTAACCTAACCCGACCTGACCTGACTTGACCTAGCTCTGTACAGTGCGTCGACACATCCATCACACTGTTGTAGAAAATGGTATTCTTCCGCCATCGATTTCTCTTTTTTTTTTATCTGAAATTGTTTTCGTCTTCAGCTTCAAGGATAAAGTAATACCCTGGCAGCCGGATACATTAAGACCCTGGCAGCCGGATACATTAAGACCCTGGCAGCCGGATACATTACAGGCAGGATGACCTGGCAGCCGGATACATTAAGACCCTGGCAGCCGGAGACCCTGGCAGCCGGATACATTAAGACCCTGGCAGCCGGATACATTAAGACCCTGGCAGCCGGATACATTAAGACCCTGGCAGCCGGATAAATTAAGACCCTGGCAGCCGGATATTTTAGGCGTCTACTGTAGTATAGAGGAAAGGAATTATGTTATCTTTTACAAGTGAGTTTAACACTGAAAGACAATTTACTTTTCTTCCGGTAAATAATCTTGTTCGTCTTGACTCTTGTGAAGAATAAAGTCGCTCAAGAGTTTATTACGGTAATGTTATGACAGAGGAAGAAGCTATTCACTAGTGGTGTTTAGAAACTTTTTTTGAGCCCGTTGGAACTTTTGGGGTTGAGGGGGGGTCCTGCAAGTCCTTTCTCAGCATACAGTCAGACCTCAAAAGGACTGACTGTAAGACTGGTATCCGCCCAGACGTGTCTTTATGTGTGTGAGTGACTAATTGTGAAGATTCTTAAATGGGAAGAACAGGAAGAGGAGGAGGAGGAGGAGGAAGAAGAAGAAGAAGAAGAAGAAGAAGAAGAAGAAGAAGAAGAGACTAGATACGTAATGTTCTCTCTCTCTCTCTCTCTCTCTCTCTCTCTCTCTCAAAATGTATGTATGCACAAAATTTCATATGACATTCTATTTGCCAGCCCTCACCACCACCAGCCCCAGCCCCTCACTACCAGCCCCCAGCCCTCACCACCACCCTCCAGCGTAGGACCTGCAGGGCCACTCCAAGAAACTACCCAGACATCCTTGTACTTTTTCCCCTACCCCACTCCCCCTTCCCCCCCCACTCCCCCACCTCCCACCCCACCCTTCCTCCTACCCCAATCCCCTCCTACCCCCTCCCCTTCCCCCTCCCTTCCCCTACCCCACTCCCTTTCCCCACCCCACTCCCTTTCCCCCTACCCCACTCCCCTTCCCCCTACCCCACTCCCTCCTCTTCCCCACGCCCCATCTCTCCTAACCTCCTAGTAAGCCACATCACCACACTCCCCTAACCTCCTAACCTCCTAGTAAGCCACTCTCCTAACCTCCTAGTAAGCCACACTCTCCTAACATCCTAAAGCCACTCTCTCCTAACATCCTAGTAAGCCATCTCTCCTAACATCCCAGTAAGCCACTCCTAACACAAAACACAAGCTCGTATCCTAGTACACCTCTCGTAAAATCCTATGAGAGACGGTGGCGTATCCTTGTACTCTGAGCCGCAAATAAAAGAGAGGAAAGCGGCCTGCGGGAGATAGTCACTTGGGTGGAGTGGGAGGAGTGGGGAGGAGACTGTGTGTGTGGGGTGAGAGGGAGGGAGAGTGGCCCAACGGACATATTAGCCCACGACCCAACTGGTGACGACAAGGCGGGCTGCTCTCACCTCTGTTCTCCTGTTCTGCCCAGTGACCGTAATTAGGAAGTGTGGTTTTTTGTTGAATTATTATTATTTTATTTATTATTTATCTACTGCTCACTTGAATTTAATTTTATTGTTTTATATTATATTATATTTTATTTTTTTTTATTTATTTATGATCCCCTCTTAGCGACTCGAATAATATATATATATTTTTTTTTTCAGTTTCGTTTTAGTGCTTATAGGGTAAGAAATTATGACCATGTTCATCCTGGGGAACAAATTACAACAATAATTATAAAACGTTTTTCATCCTAGGATAAAAAAATATAAGAATGTGTTGGCCACCAGAACTACACATATGAACACTCCCCCTACCAACCCCAGCCGCCTGATGTGTGATTCACGACCCATTAACGCTAAATATTGAATGGTAATTTGCTACAATCAGGAGCCTCTCGCTAGCAAAAACTACTGCCCGACAGAATATAACTGTGTGGCTCAAATTTTATGGGCCGAAAATGAGTTTTACTGCCTCCATTTTCAGTTCCGTTCGCTGGGTGGGTGTCTGGCGGCCGGCTATTTTCTATTTTTTATTAATATTTCCTTAACCAGAAATTCTGTAGTAAAAAGTAAATTGAAAATAACAAAATCAAGAGCAAAGTTAACATTATTCTAACACTAAACTAACGTAAGAAATGGTTATCGTATATTAGAATTAAAAAATAAAAATACTTTAAGTTAGTCTGTGTTCAACACTTTATAATTTATAGTTGGCATGAAGGGAAAAATGCCTCACTGGCGAACTGCTGAAGACTTAACCCCTTGATTACGATGACTTAACCTCTGATTACCATGACTTAACCCTCTGATTACGATGACTTAACCCTCTGATTACGATGACTTAACCCTCTGATTACGATGAATTCCTTGAGTACGATGACTTAACCCCTTGAGCATGATGACTTAACCTTTGAAGCACTTAATGGGTTAAGTCATCGTACTTAGGGGTTAAGTCATCGTATTCAAGGGGTTAAGTTATGGTACTCAGGGGTGAAGTCATCGTACTCATGGGGTTAAATCATCGTACTCAAGAGTTTAAGTCATCGTACTCAAGGGAGAGAGAGAGAGAGAGAGAGAGAGAGAGAGAGAGAGAGAGGAATAAGCTACGAAGGGGAATAACATAGATAAACAATGAAAAGGAAGAGGAGGAGGAGGAAGGGAAGGAGGAATAGGAGGGGACAGGAAAAGATAATATGTTATGAAACTCGGTAAGAAAAGAAAGACGTGATAATGGAAGGAATAATCCATCTTTTTGTGGATAAAGGTGAGTGGAAGAGACAAAGAGGAGAATAACATAGATGAATAAGGAAGAAGGAGAGGAGGAGGAGGAGTGGTAGGAGTAGGGGGAAGAGGAGGGGACAAGGTGTGGAAAAGCAATGTGTTAATGCCTGGCTAACTCCATTGACGAGCCTCTATAGTATACAAACACTCACTCTTCTTCTTTTTCTCCCTCTTCCCCCTCTTCCTCCATCCCTCTCCCTTCCCCCCTCTCCTCTTTCCTTTCCTTCCTTCACCTCTTGGCTATCTCTGTCGACTCACAAACCCACGTCTCCAGGGTTCGATTCGAGTATAGTTGTAAGGAAAAATTCTACCGCCCCCTCCCCTCTCCCTACCTCCCTCCCCTCCCCTCTCCCTTCCCCCACTCCTCTCCCTACCCCCCCTCCTCTCGTCTTCCTCTCCTTTTCACCTTTTTAATCAGTAAATGATGGAGGGGGAGAGAAGGGTCTTTATTTATTGTCTACCAGAGTTGTTAAGTAAAAAAGTAAATTTACATAAGTACTCAAAAAAATTTTCAGTACTTTATCAATTAGATACTTAATTTTTTTTTCACTTCTATTTGAGTAAAGTGAACTTTGGATACTTTTACTTTGACTTGAGTAACAGTTTGCCAACGTAACAATACTTTTATTTAAGTAACAAAGTTCGGTACTTTTTTACAACTGTTGCTTACTGTAGTTAAGGAGGTATTGTAGTGTCTTTCCTGTCTTTCTGTCTGTCTGTCTGTCTCTCTGTCTGTCTGTCTGTCTGTCTGTCTGTCTGTCTGGAATTTTCTCAATCAGTCTTGATGTTGATTCAGAAAGTTGTGAAAATATCTTAACGGAGAGAGAGAGAGAGAGAGAGAGAGAGAGAGAGAGAGTAAATACTTCACTTAACCTCTAATTCCTCAGGTGAGTCAAACTGGGCCATTTTACTTCCGATTTCACACTCTTGTTTATTGACTTGTTGTGAAGAAGAAGAAGAAGAAGAAGAAGAAGAAGAAGAAGAACTGTCCTTAACTCTTTATAAAGTCGCATAAATCGAGGCGTCACTCAATTCAATTTACAGACGAGGGGCGAAGTGGTTCCCTCCCTCCCTCCCTCCCTCCACCCCTCCACCCCTTTCTCCTTCCTTACCTACCTTGACCCCTCCTCTCTCTCTCTTTGACTGAACTGGTTGTAAATATATGATTGGAGAGAGAGAGAGAGAGAGAGAGAAATTGCCACACCTACAGAAGAGTTAATCAGAGACACAGACAGACAGACAGACAGACAGAGAGACAGACAGACAGACAGACAATAGACAGATAGCCAGACAGACAAGCACATAATTAGGACGTCAGTATAATTCGTTAACATAAAATTAATATCGGAACCGAAATCCGGATACCCGAATCAGACCCGAAATTGAAACTCTTGAAAACCGGAATCAGAGTTTTTACGTGTGGGTGTGGATGGGGGGAGGGAGGGGGAGGGGGGAGGGGTGAGGGGTGGACATATACTTTACTTAGGCTTCTTACAATCCCCCACCCCCCCTCGCCCCCTCCCCTCCTTCCCCTCCTTCCCCTCCTTCTCCTCCGTGACGTTTCCTGGTTGGCCCTTATCATCAGTTCAGTATAAATATTGAAATATCGATCCGAGGTAAATTGAATCGGTAGGTAACTGGTAGAAGATGGTGGTAGTTGTTGTAGTGGTGGTGATTGATGTTTGTAGGGTTGATGGTGAATAGTTGTAGGTGTTGGTGGTAGTGAATTTTGGTAGGTTAGTTGTAGGGGTTGGTGGTAGTGAATGGTGGTAGGTAGTTGTGTGGATTGGTGGTGATGATGACTGATGGTGGTAATTGTGGTAGATGGTGGTAATTGTGGTAGTTGTAGTGGTGGGTTAATAGAATAATAATGAATGTCAATGGGAAATGATGGTATAGTAATTGTGGTAGCGATGGTAGGGAAGGATTTCGATAGGAATTGTGGTTAGAGAAGGAGTGGTGGTAGGAGGGGTGGTGATAATGTTTGTTGTTGTGGGATGAAGGGAGGAAGAAGAAGAGAAAGAGAAATAAGCAGAAGCCCCTAAAAGACGAGAGAGAGAGAGAGAGAGAGAGAGAGAGAGAGAGAGAGAGAGAAAGAGAGAGAGAGAAAAGAGAAGACACGATAATTAAAATAACTCTTAAGAAACATAATTAAATACATATATAAAACGTATTATATATAAAAGTTAAAGAATTATATATTGAATTAGATATGAATAAGATAGATTATATATAAAGGTTAGTTAAATAATTATACTGTATTAGGGTACACAGAAGCAGGTCGTGGATGTTATTGTGTTGGCAGCTGAAGACACTACTAGACACGGTACCTGCAGGGGCGTGAACGAGAGATGGGGTGCCGCTGCTGAAGTACCTGACCCCAAGGCCTCATCCTAGTACCTGACCCCAAGGCCTGACCCCAGGAGCTGACTCAAGGACTGATCCTAGGAGCTGACTCAAGGACTGACCCCAGGAGCTGATCCAAGGACTGACCCCAAGGACTGACCCCAAGGACTGACCCCAAGGACTGACCCCAGGAGCTGACCCAAGGACTGACCCCACCCCAAGGACTGACCCAAGGACTGGACCCCAAGGACCCAAGGACTGACCCCAGGAACCCACTGACCAGGAACTGACCCACGGTGGTACCCCAAGACTGACCTGAACTGACCCAAGGACTGACCCCAAGGACTGACCCACCTGACCCCAGGAACTGACTCCAGGAACTGACCCACGGTGGTAACCCCAAGAGCTGACCCCCTGACCTCACCTCAAGAGCTGAACCCCTGACCTCACCTCAAGAGTTGACCCCCTGACCTCACCTCAGGATCTGACCCCAAGGAAAAGATTTAAGGAAGGGAAGGGAGTAATGAGGACGAGGGAGGGAAGGAGGGTTAGTATCAGCAGTGTACCAAGATGGCGTCAGAAGAAACACCAGGCAGGAAGGTGGAGATAATCAAGAGTGTACCAAGATCGCGTCGAGTGGCTTCACATCTCCTTCAGGCTCCGAGGGACTACTATATTTTTTCCTTTCCATTTTGTGTCGAGGGTGAGAGGTCTGGTGGTTGATACGATGTGTAATACTGTAATTTAAGGGTTCAGGCGGGGTGTTGTCTCTGTAAACTCTCTGGTCTGTTTCAGTGAAGGAAGTCCGTAGTCTAAGTGAAAAAATCTGTGGTGTGTTTGAGTAAAATCTGTGGTGTGTTTCAGTAAAATCTGTGGTGTGTTTCAGTAAAATCTGTGGTGTGTTTCAGTAAAATCTGTGGTGTGTTTCAGTAAAATCTGTGGTGTGTTTCAGTAAAATCTGTGGTATGTTTCAGTAAAATCTGTGGTGTATTTCAGTATAGAGAAACTCAGAAAATATTTCAATTATCTATGGGTCGATTTGACTGAAACAAGAGGCTGACCTTCACGTCCTGAGGTCAAGGGAGGTCAAAGTCACACCTGAGTGTCTCTGACCTCGGTGAGAACATTGTTAAGTTTGTTTATTTGATTATGACCCGTCTATAGTGAACGGTTATGACCCGTCTATAGTGAACGGTTATGACCCGTCTATAGTGAACGGTTATGACCCGTCTATAGTGAACGGTATGACCCGTCTATAGTGAACGGATATGACCCGTCTATAGTGAACGGTTATGACCCGTCTATAGTGAACGGTTATGACCCGTCTATAGTGAACGGTTATGACCCGTCTATAGTGAACGGATACACTTCCTCCTCATCATCTTTTCTCCTCCTTCTTCTCTTTCCTATATTCTTCTTTCCTCCTCCTCCTCCTCCCTCCTCCCCCACTACCCCCTCCCCACTACACCCTCCGGTAGCACGCGCAGTAACCCCAAGTAGGGCCTCTTCTTATTGGCTTCCCTCATCACAATAGACCTAAGCCCTCACTTCATCCCCTCCCTCTCCCCACCCTCCCCCTTCTCCCTCTCCTCCTCTCCCCTTCTCTCTCCCTTCTACTCTGTCACCTACACCCTACTTTCTCCCTCTTTCCTTCTCCCCTTATTTGATATCGCTTTCTTCCTCTCCCCTGTTTACATCTTCTCCCTCACCCCTGCCCCCCCACAACCTCCTATATAGCCCCCCTAGCCTCATATAGCAACCTCCTTATAGCCCCCAGCCTTAGCCCCCCCTGCCCCTGTACAACCCCCCACAGCCTTTATACCGACAACAGTTACTGCCTCTAAAACAGTTACTGCCCCTACAACAGTTACTGCCCCTACAACAGTTACTGCCGCTACAACAGTTACTGCCGCTACTGTTCGTGTTTCTTTCCCGCCATTTACAGAAGTTTGATCACTAGGTAAACGTTAGACTTGCATGTATGTATGTATGTATGTATGTATGTATGTATGTATGTATGTATGTATGTAAGTGTTATTGAAAGAATCTCATTGTAATTTTATATCCTGGAACAAGGTGATTATAGTTGAAAGTACTGGCCTTAGTCTTGTGTAGAGTGCAGTAATCTGTCTGTAGATGATGCCAAAATGCAAGCCATGATATAATGGTGTACGGACATGTGACTGATATGATAAATTAACATAGTGCATACATTAAATATAGAATTCTTATTTTTTTATAATAGCTAACTTTAAATGTCATTCCAAATGTCTGTGAGTTTCTTTTATGGCTAACGGAATGAGATTAATTAAAATTTTACTTGTTTAATCATATTATGTAACCTAATTTTACACCAGTTATGCAAGTTAGTTGAAGCTAAGGTCACGCTGGAAGGTCACGATGTAAGGTCACGATGTAAGGTCACGATGGAAGGTCACGATGTAAGGTCACGATGTAAGGTCACGCTGGAAGGTCACGCTAGAGGGTCAAGGTCAATTAATCACGATGTAAGGTTATATAAGGTCATGTTAAAGGTCACGCTAAAATCTAAAATTAATGTAATTATTGAACGAAAAAAAATAAAAGAAAAAACCACGAAAACATTAATATTTCTTTCGCGATAGTTGAAAAAAAAATAAAATCTGACTTTGAGAATTATGAACGTCGATATAGAAAGACGATATATTGATTACACGAAATAAAAAAATAAAAAAAATGGAAAAAATATATAATGTTCATTGATAAATTTGGGTAATAAAAAAGAAAGTAAAAGTGGGAAAGATTGTATTGTTGTGGAGGAGGGGCGGAAGGGTGAAGGAGGAGGGGCGGGAGGGTGAAGGAGGAGGTAGACTGGTAGACAGGTAGAGGATTTGGTAGACTGGTAGACAATATCCTATAAAAATCAAATCTATGTTGACTGGTTGAAACTGGTTGAGTGTTGAAATCTCTCTCTCTCTCTCTCTCTCTCTCTCTCTCTCTCTCTCTCTCTCTCTCTCTCTCTCTCTCTCTCTCTC
Organism: Homarus americanus; assembly: GCF_018991925.1. NCBI lineage: Eukaryota > Metazoa > Arthropoda > Malacostraca > Decapoda > Nephropidae > Homarus > Homarus americanus. The sequence goes on from NW_024718017.1 coordinate 94,735, forward strand.
TCTCTCTCTCTCTCTCTCTCTCTCTCTCTCTCTCTCCTTCCTGTGTCTCCACCCCCCCAAACGATCGTTAGGTCGTTTTCACGTTTCAGGGCAATTAGGGTGGATTTGGGTTGTTGTTATTGTTGAGAGGTAATTAAAGTTCCAATGTCACTGTTTTATCGTGTGTGTGTGTGTGTGTGTCTGTCCTCTCTCTCTCTCTCCTCTCTCTCTCTCTCTCTCTCTCTCTCTCTCTCTCTCTCTCTCTCTCTCTCTCTAATCATTATTTATTGTACGATGACTCGTGAAATCGGGTCTATTTTTCTTCCATAAACTAGAGATATTACAGACGTCTTGATATGATTCACTTGGCTACAGCACAGAGACACGTATCACAGGAAGTTGTTCAGGACAGGGGAGGGCAAGTGTTTACATATCAAAAGCATAAATACCGAAACTTATTAATGAATAAACAACAAAACTATATTAATTTTATTGTTTGTTCTACTGAATTTATCATACCACATTATCAGTAAGTTGCTTCGACGTATCATAAGTGTAAAGTAAAACGGATGAAAATTGGCCTGGGTGTAAGCTGAGAGTCCTTGTTATTATGGACTTTTTTATATAACAACACACGATCGCTCACAGCCACTCCCGGCCAGCAGACTCCCGCCACTTGGACAGCAGCAGACAACAGCAGACAAAAGCAGGGTTACCAATGGGGATTTTTATTACCACATTCGAGTAAATATGTTAATGAACAATTTAATTTGTAATAAAAACGTTCTCTGGGGTTGGTGATTATTTTTGGTAATGTAGTTTGTTATTTTGGTAAGAGGTGATGACGCGGCCTATGTTGGGGGTTGTTTTAAGAATACTTCAATTCAATTCAATTTCAATTTCAATTCTTTATTCCTTGATAGAGGAAGCGGGATCCTAGTGCTGTCACTAGGTACCCCTGTACAATGACACCAGAAGCATCTGGCAAGTGTGACAAGTATATACAGTATAAATATTATAAAGGGGCTTACTAAAGCCTAAGGAAGGAAGGGTATTCCTTTAACACATAATCAATATTATTTACATAATATCTGGCCAGTATGGGGAGGATCATCGTGTCAGGGGGTCGAGGGGTGGTGGTCCAGCAGGCGTCACGGAAGCGTTGTGACGCTGTTGTGAGTGTTGTGACGCTGTTGTGAGTGTTGTGACGCTGCTGTGAGTGTTGTGACGCCGCTGTGAGTGTTGTGACGCTGCTGTGAGTGTTGTGACGCCGCTGTGGTTGGTTCTGACCCCGAAGCTGTGTCTTAGAATGCCATTTAAGCTGATCGTCTCCCATTGGTGCCGTGCGAGGTCATTTGTTAACGATGACCCAGAATGACCTGGTTTACGGACTTTGATCTCGACCTGGCTTACGAGTCATGACCTTCCCCTTGTTATATTTCTTAAGGTCAGGCTAAGTTTGACCTCTAGTGGCCTCTTATCTCACTGACTGTCTCTTGGTATGTTAGGTCAGTTACTCCGATTACCTGACCTGACCTGACCTTACTTATATTATTTTATTTCCTGGTCATAATATCTGATTCTTTTCATCCATACAACATCATTTTTCCTCTCCACCAGCCCCACTACAACCACCACCACCATCATCAACACATTCCCCCACCACTCACATTAACATCTACAGTAGATTAATTATTGTTAACAAGGTCGTTCAAGCGTGAATGTTAACTGTGTGCAGCCCGAAAGAGATGTGGCACATGTGGGAAGTGAGAGATGTGGCAACACTGTGGTTATGGTGATGTCGGGATATTTTTTTTTCTTCTGAGATTTGCCTTGGGGGGGGGGGCTAGTTTATTGGACACCCCCTTGTATCCTGCGTAAGACGGAACACAAGCGCGTTTACAGCGTCCAACTTCTTAGGAGTATGATGGGGTCGAGGATGCATTTTACACGTCAAGGTCAACTGGAGGTCAGGGCATCAGCTGACAGACAGACAGACAGATGCAGCAATGCGTATCGCCTAATTATTCTCTTCACTCGTTCCGTCTTGCCGCAGTCGGGTGATCACGCCGGAACGGCTGGCATTCCGCGCCAAGTTGGCGGGAAGTAGCCAACCGGATGCCGCCAGCATCTTGAAAAACACAGCCAAGTTCAACTCTTGGCTAGCGGAGGTCCCTTTTTCTGGTCCCTGAAAAGGATGTTAAGTCACTGGCTCCTCCTGCACGGACCTGGACCTGCTCGAGAGACCTGAAGACCTCCTGAAGAAGACTTAAGTAACGTCCATCACTCCAGCCATGTCCGCCACTTTATCATGGACCGCTCCACACTGTAGTAAGGTCCAACACTTAAACTAACCTGAAGAAGTGGATGGAGAGAAGAGTTGAAGAAGTGGATGAAGAGAAGAGCTGAAGAAGTGGATGAAGAGAAGAGTTGAAGAAGTGGATGAAGAGAAGACCCTTAAGAAGTGGATGAAGAGAAGAGTTGAAGAAGTGGATGAAGAGAAGAGCTGAAGAAGTGGATGGAGAGAAGACCCTGAAGAAGTGGATGAAGAGAAGAGCCTGAAGAAGTGGATGAAGTAGACCTGAAGACCAAGGTGGAGTCTCGGTGTAATCTTAACGCCATTTTGGTAGCCTCATTTCTGTCTTGACTTTGATAAAAATTTGGACGAATATTTTTGCTGTAATTTTATTCTCACGTTAACTCGAGAAACTATCTTTATATCTCAACAAAAGGGACACATTCTCAGTATATATATATAGTTAAGAGAAATACTAAACTTACGAATATTTGAGAATCTCCCTTAATGTCGTAATCTAAGTGAGATAAATATCCAGTGAAGGGGAATTTAACTTACGATTTTTCGAGGATGTAGTGGCTGCCAGAACGAAAAGTTAACCAAACAGCTCCCATCTTTAAGGCCAATAAACACATTTCACGCCAACTGACTTGAGCTGTAATTCTTCCGTGTCATTTAAGGAGTAACTTGTTTCTATACATTTTTTGTGTGTTCATTATAGCAGTCTAGTTGTTGTTGTAACACAGGGAGGAGAGGAGAGGAAGAAAGTTGTTATTATTGTTATTGATATTACTACTACTATTATTATTATTATTATTATTATTATTATTATTATTATTATTATTATTATTGTTATTATTATTATTATTATTATTATTATTATTATTATTGTTATTGTTATTATTATTATTATTATTATTATTATTATTATTCCCGCCACAGGGATGGTCGTCATGGTCGGACTGGTCACTGTGCTCTCGGTCGTGTGACGGAGGCGCTGCTGTACAGACCCGACGATGCCTTCACTACGCTGGCTGCCGAGGGGACTCCGTCAGGTAGGTCCTCACCTGCACGACCTCTTAATTAAGTCTTATTGGTGTCTTAAGGATATGATCCCTTTAATTAACCGATCAACACTGAGTAAACAACCAGCACCCTTAAGAAACCCTCCTGACCTTCTGCTTCTACTCCTTCAGGTACCAGTTGTGCAATGTTGACCCTTGTCCTGCCGGGAGCCGCGACTTCCGGGCGGTGCAGTGTGCGGAGTACGACGGCCTGCCACACGAGGGCACCATGTACGAGTGGGAGCCATCAGAAGGTAGTGACCCCTGTGCCCTCACCTGCCGGGCCCGGGGAGGAGGACCCATCGTAACCCTCAATCCCAGGGTCCAGGACGGTACCAGGTGTGCTAAGGAGTCTCACGATCTCTGCATCAATGGACGCTGTCAGGTGAGTGGTGGTGTGGTGGGGTGTAGTGTGGGTGGAGGGGGAGGTGTGAGATAGGTAGGGGTGTGGGTGGGAAGAGGGGGAGGTGGGTGGTGTGAGATGGGTGGGGAGAGGGGGAGGTGGGGTTAGGGGGGTGGGAAGAGGGGGGGAGGTGTGTGGGTGGTGTGAGATAGGTGGGGGAGAGGGGGGGAGGGGGGTGGGGGTGGTGGGTGGGGGAGGTGTAGATGTGGGTGGGGAGAGAGGTGGGGTGGGGGAGGTGTAAGTGTGGGTGGGGGAGGTGTGAGATAGGTGCGGAGAGGGGGGGAGGTGTGAGATAGGTGCGGAGAGGGGAGGTGTTTGTTCTCCTCCCCCACAACAAACACCTCACCCCCGACTCTCCTCCTATGAGTTAATTTCTGAATCACATCTTCTAAAACGGTTTTGAGAAATTGTATTTTTATTAATATTATGTACCGTCCGTCCACCAAGAGTGTCCGTCACAAGGGTCCGTCACCAAGGTGTCCGTCCACAAGAGTGTCCGTCACCAAGAGTATCCGTCTACCAAGAGTGTCCGTTCACAAGAGTGTCTGTCCACCAAGAGTGTCTGTCCACCAAGAGTGTCCGTCCACCAAGAGTGTCCATCCACCAAGAGTGTCCATCCACCAAGAGTGTCCATCTACTAAGAGTGTCCGTCCACCAAGAGTGTCCGTCCACCAAGAGTATCCATCCACCAAGAGTGTCCGTCTACAAGAGTGTCCATCCACCAAGAGTGTCCATCCACAAGAGTGTCCATCCACCAAGAGTGTCCGTCCACCAAGAGTGTCCGTCCACCAAGAGTGTCTGAAGTGTAAACATTGACCTCATCCACTCGCTAGCACAGTGATAACACGAGTCTTTACGGCCACATCACTCAGTGTGGTTCTCAAACAAACGATTAGAATCTCGCCAATTTGCCTACCAGTATTATTTTATGTTTGTCAATTTGTATGCTAAAACATTTGAAGGAGCGGGAGAGCTTTGGAGCCAAGTGTGAGAGAATGGTGGATTTGTGAAGTAGATGGGGTGAGGGAGGGGGCAGGAGTGGTCAGAGTAAGGGGGCAGGAGTGGTCAGAGTAAGGGGCGGGGCAGGAGTGGTCGGAGTAAGGGCGGGGCAGGAGGGTCAGAATAAGGGCGGGGGAGTGGTCAGAGGGGCGGGGCAGGAGTGGTCAGAGTAAGGGGCGGGGCAGGAGTGGTCAGAGTAAGAAGGGGGCAGCAGTGGTAGGGGAAGGGAAGTGGCAGAGCGAGTAATGACACTGGCTTGGGGAGAGTGACAGGACGAGTAATAACAATGAGTTGCTATGTTTTACTTTCGATAATGCAGGAAGAGGAGGAGGAACATCCCCTCCCCTGTCAATAGGACTCTTTAGGACACTAGGCTAATCCTAATACAGTTTAGGAATCATTAACTAATCATATGTAAGGTAGTTCCCATATGTTGTTATCCTTGTTACTTCCCATGGTGGTTAGAGGTCATCTTGCCTATGTCTAAACCCAAGTTGAGAGGGAGGATGGGTGATGCATTTCCTCGAGATTCTTAAAGTTGGTGAAGTCGATGTTTAGGTGAAGTCGGTGTTGAGGTGACTAGTCGGTGTTGAGGTGAAGTCGGTGTTGAGGTGAAGTCGGTGTTGAGGTGACTAGTCGGTGTTGAGGTGAAGTCGGTGTTGAGGTGACTAGTCGGTGTTGAGGTGACTAGTCGGTGTTGAGGTGAAGTCGGTGTTTAGGTGACTAGTTGGTGTTGAGGTGAAGTCGGTGTTGAGGTGATTAGTCGGTGTTTTAATGGAGAATAAAGGACCTGTGTGAACCTTCAACACCTAAAAACAATCACAAAACAAATGAAGGTCTGGCTTGTAGGTGAGGGATGAGAGACGCTAGTGAGGGGTGAGAGGAGCTAGTGAGGAGGAGAGGAGCTAGTGAGGGGTGAGAGACGCTAGTGAGGAAGACCTAGTGAGGGATGAGAGACGCTAGTGAGGGGTGAGAGGAGCAAGAGAGGAGTGAGAGACGCTAGGGTGAGAGACGCTAGTGAGGTGAGAGACGCAGGAGGGGTGAGAGACGCTAGTGAGGGGTGAGAGGCTAGGTGAGGGGTGGAGAGACGCTAGTGAGGGGAGGAGAGAAGCTAGGAGGGGTGAGAGACGCTAGTGAGGGGTGAGAGACGCTAGTGAGGGGTGAGAGACGCTAGTGAGGGGTGAGAGACGCTAGTGAGGGGTGAGAGACGCTAGTGAGGGGTGAGAGACGCTAGTGAGGGGGGAGAGACGCTAGTGAGGGATGGAGAGACGCTAGGTGAGGGGTGAGACGCTAGTGAGGGGATGAGAGACGCTAGTGAGGGGTGAGAGACGCTAGTGAGGGGTGAGAGACGCTAGTGAGGGAGAGACGCTAGTGAGGGGTGAGAGACGCTAGGAGGGGTGAGAGACGCTAGTGAGGGGTGAGAGACGCTAGTGAGGGGTGAGAGACGCTAGTGAGGGGTGAGAGAAGCTAGTGAGGGGTGAGAGACGCTAGTGAGGGGTGAGAGACGCCAGAGAGGGGTGAGACGCTAGTGAGGGGTGAGAGAAGCTAGTGAGGGGTGAGAGAAGCTAGTGAGGGGTGAGAGACGCTGAAGGAGGGGTGAGAGACGCTAGTGAGGGGTGAGAGACGCTAGAGGGGTGAGAGACGCAAGGAGGGGGGTGAGAGACGCTAGTGAGGGGTGAGAGACGCTAGTGAGGGGTGAGAGACGCTAGTGAGGGGTGAGAGACGCTAGTGAGGGGTGAGAGAAGCTAGTGAGGGGTGAGAGACGCTAGTGAGGGGTGAGAGACGCTAGTGAGGGGTGAGAGACGCTAGTGAGGGGGTGAGAAGCTAGTGAGGGGTGAGAGACGCTAGTGAGGGGTGAGAGACGCTAGTGAGGGGTGAGAGACGCTAGTGAGGGGTGAGAGAAGCTAGTGAGGGGTGAGAGACGCTAGTGAGGGGTGAGAGACGCTAGTGAGGGGTGAGAGACGCTAGTGAGGGGTGAGAGACGCTAGTGAGGGGTGAGAGAAGCTAGTGAGGGGTGAGAGAAGCTAGTGAGGAGGAGAAGCTAGTGAGGGATGAGAGACGCTAGGGTGAGGTGAGAGACGCTGGTGAGGGGTGAGACGCTAGTGAGGGGTGAGAGACGCTAGTGAGGGTGAGAGACTAGTGAGGGGTGAGACGCTGAGAGGGGTGGAGAGACGCTGGGAGGTGAGAGACGCTAGTGAGGGGGTGGAGAGAAGCTAGTGAGGGGTGAGGAGAAGCTAGGAGGGGTGAGAGACGCTAGTGAGGGGTGAGAGACGAGTGAGGGGTGAGACGCTAATGAGGGGTGAGAGACGCTAGTGAGGTGAGAGAAGCTAGGAGGAGAGACGCTAGTGAGGGGGTGAGAGACGCTAGTGAGGGGTGAGAGACGCTAGTGAGGGGTGAGAGAAGCTAGTGAGGGGTGAGAGACGCTAGTGAGGGGTGAGAGAAGCTAGTGAGGGGGTGAGAGACGCTAGTGAGGGGTGAGAGACGCTAGTGAGGGGTGAGAGACGCTAGTGAGGGGTGAGACGCTAGTGAGGAGGAGAGAAGCTAGTGAGGGGTGAGAGACGCTAGTGAGGAGTGAGAGAAGCTAGTGAGGGGGTGAGAGAAGCCAGGAGGGGTGAGAGGAGTGCTAGTGAGGGTGAGAGACTAGTGAGGGGTGAGAGAAGCTAGTGAGGGGTGAGAGACGCTAGTGAGGGGTGAGAGACGCTAGTGAGGGGTGAGAGAAGCAGGAGGGGTGAGAGACGCTAGTGAGGGGTGAGAGAAGCTAGTGAGGGGTAGAGAGACGCTAGTGAGGGGTGAGAGACGCTAGTGAGGGGTGAGAGACGCTAGTGAGGGGTGAGAGACGCTAGTGGAGGAGTGAGAGAAGCTAGTGAGGGGTGAGAGACGCTAGTGGAGGAGGAGAGAAGCTAGTGAGGGGTGAGAGACGCTAGTGAGGGGTAGAGAGACGCTAGTGAGGAGAGAAGCTAGTAGAGGGTGAGAGACGCTGATGAGGGGTGAGAGAAGCAGTGAGGGGTGAGAGACGCTAGTGAGGGGTGAGAGGAGCTAGTGAGGAGGAGAGACGCTAGTGAGGGGTGAGAGACGCTAGTGAGGGGTGAGAGACGCTAGTGAGGTGAGAGACGCTAGTGAGGGGGTGAGAGACGCTAGTGAGGGGTGAGAGACGCTAGTGAGGGGTGAGAGACGCTAGTGAGGGGTGAGAGACGCTAGTGAGGGTGAGAGACGCTAGTGAGGGGTGAGAGACGCTAGTGAGGGGGTGAGAGACGCTAGTGAGGGATGAGAGAAGCTTGGTGAGGGGTGAGACGCTAGTGAGGGGTGAGAGACGCTAGTGAGGGGTGAGAGACGCCAGGAGGGGTGAGAGACGCTAGTGAGGGGGTGAGAGACGCTAGTGAGGGGTGAGAGACGCTAGTGAGGGGTGAGAGACGCTAGTGAGGGGTGAGACGCTAGTGAGGGGGTGAGAGACGCTAGTGAGGGGTGAGACGCTAGTGAGGGGTGAGAGACGCTAGTGAGGGGTGAGAGACGCTAGTGAGGGGTGAGAGACGCTAGTGAGGGGTGAGAGACGCTAGTGAGGGGTGAGAGACGCTAGTGAGAGTGAGAGATGCTAGTGAGGGGTGAGAGACGCTAGGAGGGGGTGAGAGAAGCTAGTGAGGAGGAGACGCTAGTGAGGGGTGAGAGACGCTAGTGAGGGGTGAGAGACGCTAGTGAGGGGTGAGAGACGCTAGTGAGGGGGTGAGAGACGCTAGTGGAGGGTTAGAGACGCTAGTGAGGGGTGAGAGACGCTAGTAGGGGTGAGAGACGCTAGTGAGGGGTGAGAGACGCCAGTGAGGAGAGACGCTAGTGAGGGGTGAGAGACGCTAGTGAGGGGTGAGAGACGCTAGGTGAGGGGTGAGAGACGCTAGTGAGGGGTGAGAGACGCTAGTGAGGTGAGAGAAGCTAGTGAGGGGGAGAGGAGGGTGAGAGATAGTGAGGGGGTGAGAGACGCTAGTGAGGGGTGAGAGACGCTAGTGAGGGTGGACACAAAGAGGGGGGGAGGAGACGCTAGTGAGGGGTGAGAGACGCTAGTGGGGGTGAGAGACGCTAGTGAGGGGTGAGAGACGCTAGTGAGGAGGAGAGACGCTAGTGAGGGGTGAGAGACGCTAGTGAGGGGTGAGAGACGCTAGTGAGGGGTGAGACGCTAGTGAGGGGTGAGAGACGCTAGTGAGGGGGAGAAGCTAGTGAGGGGTGAGAGAAGCTAGTGAGGGGTGAGAGACGCTAGTGAGGGGTGAGAAGCTAGTGAGGGGGTGAGAGACGCTAGTGAGGGGTGAGAGACGCTAGTGAGGGGTGAGAGACGCTAGTGAGGGGTGAAAGACGCTAGTGAGGGGTGAGACGCTAGTGAGGGCTGAGAGAAGCTAGTGAGGAATACTAACAATAGTCGTAAATAAATAACAACGCAGGACTGACGTGAATATAGACACCTATCTTATTTACCTATTGAGTAATCACCCTAACTATAATAAGGGGTTAGGGTTAGGTTAGGTTAGGTAAGGTTAGGGTAGACGAGGATAGAATAGAGATGGAATAGATGATGAAGAGGTAGATCAACCCTGAGAGAGTGAGAGAGAGAGAGAGAGAGATAAGGAGGGAGAAAATGGAAGACATGTCGAGAGATAAGGAAGAGATAAAATGAAGAGAAGAGAATATAAGTTACAATGGAGAGACTGTGTGTGTGTGTGTGTGTGTGTGTGTGTGTGTGTGTGTGTGTGTGTGTGTGTGTGTGTGTGTGTGTGTGTATAATAGAGACTAAACCAAGATTTTCTCAGTCGCTGTTAGATTTTTGGTAGTGTTCTTTATTCCTTCCTTCATTTCTTTTCATTTCTCTTCCTTCCTTCCTTCCTTCCTTCATTCTCCTCCTTCCTCCTTCATTTTTCCTTTCATTTCTTCCTCCTTCCTCTCTCATTTCCCTCCACCCTCTTCTTCATCCTTCCTTCCTCCTTTCCTTCCTTCATTTCCTTCCTTCCTTCATTTCTTTCATTTCTTCCTTCCTTCCTTCATTTCCTTCCTTCCTTCATTTCTTTCCTTCCTTCATTTCCTCCCTCCCTTCCAAGAGCTCAGCCTCCCTCAAGAGACCCTTCCAGGAGGAGGAGAAGGAGGGGGGGGGGAAATCCCTAATCCAGATCAGTGTTGCCACCGTCAAAGCAGAAAAAATCAGTGTTGCCAATGACCCAACCCGGAGTGATATCTTTCCTGACCAGATTTTTTTATGAGAAATTGTGTTGTTGTTGTTGTTGTTGTTTGTATTTTTTAAAGATGTAGAATAATTTATTTTTGGTAGAAATTAAAGAAACAATCTCGTTAAATTTTTTTTTTCCTAAAACTCAAAATGTGGTGTTTTTTTTTTTTTACTGTAATTCGACGGCTCATCAAATTTCGTCTAAAAATTCTAGAAAGGTGGATACAGTAGACAGGTGGATACAAGACAGGTGGATAGACAAGTGGGTAGACAGGCGCATACATACATACATTCATACATACATACATACATACATACATACATACATACATACATACATAGCTAAGAAGACAGATAGACGGTATATAGACAGATAGTCAACAAGCAGCTGACCGTTTCGTCATTGTCAGCATCTGAGTGCAGGAGCGTCAGCCAGCCTTGTGTCAGCCCCATAAGAATGCGCCCTTCATATGCAAATTAGCCTTCCATATTTTTTTTCATTCCATTTTTCATCGATTGGCAGAGGTGAGGCGAAACAAGGAGCTGCTTATGAGAGAGAGAGAGAGAGAGAGAGAGAGAGAGAGAGAGAGAGAGAGACGCATACCTCATAAGGGTACAACTTACCTGGTTCTTTCGTTATTACTAGTTATTATTATAGAGTGTTATGAATATTTGATACCCCAGCTTATTTCACCTGAGAGGGTTGGGTTAGGTTAGGTTAGGTTATGTTGGGTTGGGTTAGGTTAGGTTATGTTGGGTTGGGTTAGGTTAGGTTAATGCTAGGATGGTTAAATAGGCGAGGGTGTCTAATCTTCAGGTCATCTAAGGAAAATGGTGTTTATATTGATGTCTAGTACCAGCTGTGATGGTGTTCACATGTGGCATCGGATGGAATACTGCAGACAAAAGTTCCTAAGTCATAGTAAGCCAATAAACAATAACATTAACAGAAAACTTCCGTCGTTGCACAGTCCCCTCTTGTTCTTTATTCTGTAGTTAGTTGCAGAATCAGTGTTGAGACGACTACCACGCGCTGTCAGTGGGCCTACGAGGACATCTCAGAGGTCCCATGATTATTGATATTCTTCGGAGTGTTTTTATCTGTCGTATTCTATCAGTTTAAATCATCCTGTTTCATATATCATCCGACTCTAGGAAAGGTGTATTAATTTCTCACAACTGGAGAAGTAAAGACGGATCTAAGTCACTTAATTAATCTACACGTGAAAAAAACAAAATTAACGTGAACAGTTTTAGTGAAGCCAAACACTAGATCCAGGGAGGCGCACCACTACCCCGTTCCATCCATCAAATCATCTATCCCCGTCTGTATATACAACACTACAATAACAAGCCATAACTGAGCTCCACGCTACAATAAACCCCTGATAAACCGGTTTATTTACCCGAAAGTGAATAATATTAAACCCAAGAGAGTTTTAGAACGACAGATGAAGGACTAGACGCATTTTGTTGGTGGCGTGAGTGCTTTGTACTATGGGTGACGCAGCGGCTGACCCACTCAAAGGACTATGGAAATGAAGAGAAGGGAGGGGACGAGGAAGAGATAGGGAATGAATCATTTTGTTGGTGTTCTTGACGGAAGACGCTGTTTCACCTCCCTGGTCTTGAGTTGAGGTCAGTTTTATTGCTGGTAATTACAGGGGTTATATACTTACTCGTGTGTAATGGCGTGTTGTATTTTTTTCATTTTCTTTTGCTTGTTAGGGTTTTTTTAATTAATATTTAAGGATAAACGACTGTATTACACACACAAACAGAGTGAAGCAATACAAATTTGTGTTTCAATAAAGGGTTGGTGAAGCCAGTCATGTCGCGTGTTCTGTGCAGGAGGAGGAAAGGTTCTAGGTTCTTGTGTTCTGTAGGAGGAAAGGTTCTAGTGTTCTGTATTGTGTTTGTGTTTCGTTTAGCTGTGATTCGAACCTCTTGTACTCATGTGTTTAGTTGAGATTTAAGTGTGAACTCCTTGTTATTGAATCTCTTTGTGTAAGTGAGATTCGAACCTTCAGCTAATGGAATCCAAACCATCACTTCATGGAACCTTATGTCCCATTGTGGGTTCAACTCATTTTAGGGAATATTTGTATCACGTTACAATCTGAACCCCTAGATCATGGTCAACCTTTGGTAATGAGATTGAACCCCATGATTACCTGGAAAACCTGTGTATGCCTGAGGGTTCGAAGCAGTGACAGGTCATTAGTTAACACAGAGATAGAAGAATGGGGAGAAATGGATTAATTAAACTTAACTGGTTTTTAATTACCGTTAATTAACCTCTTCTGTCATATGTGATTTTATTTTTATTATTTCCCTCCGCTATTTCCACGTTTGGGGTTTAAAAATAGCGGACGTCCATCTAGCGATATGAATGTTCTTACTTGCCCTACATTGTGTTCACGACCACTCGACCAACTAACAGTGGATCTTAATCAAACTTGGTCCGTAGATATAACACCATAAGACCTCAAACGTGTTAGATTATTGGGTCTTTACCATTATTATTTCCTGGAGTTATGGCGACTTTGGCTGTGTTAACTAGACTCGGCGGGAAGACTATAGCCCTTTTCTGGCTGTGAGGTCCTTAATTGATTTGACTAGTGTGTACAGTAGATATATATGTACCGTATTTATTAGTATGGTACAGTGGTAGGGTTATTATTACTGCTAATATTCTTGTTATTTGGATAACTTGAAGATTAGCCCCCAGCTTATTTCACCTGATGATTGAACACACTAACGCTGCCTGGGATAGCTTAGCTTAGGTTAGGTTATGCTAGGTTAGCTTAGATTAGGTTATGCTAGGTTAGGTTAGCTTAGGTTAGGTTATGATAGGTTAGCTTAGGTTAGGTTATGCTGTGTTAGGTTAGGATAGATTAGCACTAGGGTGGTTAATCTTGAGGTAAAAGGTTACTTACTTACATAAATTAACACGAGCTACATACAAGCAGTGAACCACCCACTCGGACAAGGCAGATGAAACAAGAGTGAGCGGTTACCAACTTAATCGTTACTGGAGAGCCGGATATGACCTAATCTGTGTAATGTAACAACTTAACCGAACAACTTAACCTAACCAAACTATCTCAGGTTTGATCAGGTCAGGGCAGGTTATATTCTATTACGTTAGGTTAGTGAAGGTTAATTTTGATTAGGTTAGGTTAGTTTAGTTTAGGTTAGGTTAGGTTAGGTTAGTTTAGGTTAGTTTAGGTTAGGTTAGGTTAAGTTAGGTTAGGTTAGGTTTGGTTAGGTTAGGTTAGTTTAGGTTAGGTTAGTTTAGGTTTGGTTAGGTTAGTTTAGCTTAGTTTAGCTTAGGTTAGTTTAGGTTAGGTTAGGTTTGGTTTGGTTTGTTTGGTTAAGTTAGTTTAGGTTTGTATTGTATTGTATGTGGCTCTGCTGCGGCTAACTGGCCATACGTACTATAACAAATCGGCCTCATGCAAACAAATCCATTTATTTTTATGATAAACTGAAACACCCTCGAGAGTTGCTCCCTTGTGGGCAGCTACTTCACTAAGATTAAATAGCAGACAAAAGATAAAATGAATCATGTAATATTTTGGTTTATTTACTACGTGTTGGGTTCAGCAGACGACTGAAATCTGGTTACACGGGACAAATTAGTAAATATTTCAGTCCGCCGCTCACAACCGTTGGTATGTCAGAAGACTTTAGAAAACGTTATGGTAGTGCTGACGACTTTGTGTGTGTGTTTTGTTACTGATGATGATGAAGTAAAGTGGCAAATAACTTTGTCCTGGGAGAGGAGAGGAGAGGAGAGGAGAGGAGAGGAGAGAGAGAAGGAAGGAAAGAATAGAAATTGGGGTGATAGCAGGTGGGCTGTCCACCTTTCTGAGGCGAGTTGGAGTGGTGGCCACACAGCAGACGCCCGCAGGTGGAGGAGGAGGAAGCTAAGCTAGCAAGGTATTCATTATTGTAATGGGTGTTAATTTATGTTTGTTAGATGGTGGTGTTATTTGTTCACATATATGTGTAAAGTGGGTCTTGTTCTTCTATGTCAGCATGGAGACTCTTGGGCCACCAGCTGTGTGTTTTAGTAGTTACTTCTTTTAGCTGGGAGAATATTGGGTCCTCCATCTCTTCAAGTTTGCTCCAGATTCTCTGCGCTTGGCTGTGTGTTCAGTGTGTTCAGTGGTTCGATATTGTAAAGTTCGTGAAGTTCTTGCATTTTGGTGGTGTATGAGGGGAGTTGTTTTGATGCTCTCCGGAAGCTTTATTTTGTACTGATTGAAGTTTAAGTTGGCTGGTTTTGCTGATCGTGCTGAGTGGTATTGGTGGGTACTCTAGGTGGGGGCGGACAGGTGCTTTGAATAGGTGTAGTTGAATTTGAGTGTCCATTTTGCTAAATCTTCGTAGTTTTGTGAGTTGTGATTGGACAAGCGTTTTGCGTTGTGATATGTGTTTTACTATGCCTGTTCTTGTTACTGTGAGTCCCAGAATTTTGCCTTCGTTGGAGTATTGTATAGATACGTTGTTGACTGTGATTGGAGCTGGGTTTATTTTGGCATTGTATATGATCATTAGTTTCTGTGTATTGGTTTGTATTTTCCACAATTTTTTTTTTTCATATTTGTTAATTTACTCAATGGCGTGGGCTGTTTTTCGTGCCATCATCTGTTTGCCCTTGCCTGGATGTCGGATGATTTGGGTGACGTCATCAGCATAAGCAATGTATTCTCCGTGTGTAGGAGGTGGCATGTCCGCCGTATATATTGTGTAGAGTATTAGCGAGAGATTACTACCCTGTGGTACTCCGCTGTATAACTTGATGCTTGAGCTTTTGTGGTTACAGTGATAATTTTAGCCTCTCTGTTGTCAAGGAAGTTACAAAGAAAAGAAGTAAAGTTTTGAGGAAGTTCTTGGTTGGGAATTTTGTATTTAAGCCCTTACTCGGTACAGAATACAGCTATTACATATAAAATTACAGAGAATGATTTCCTTTCCCGGTTTCTTCAGGGTAATATCGACACACACCCACCCTTGCCATGTTTTGTTTCGTACTCGTGAAATGTAAACAAGACTTGAAAATAGGTCGGTCTGGGTAGAGTTCCAGTACGGGAAAGAACGCCTCAAATATCACCACCGCAATTAACTGATAGTGATGAAGGCGATGTGGTGTTTTGTAGCGGCCGACAACCGATACATTTTTGGAAAGATTTCACAGTGACAGTAAGAGTCAGTGATTTAGTTCCTACTCAAGAACATGTTATCACAGTCGGTTTGTTTCAAGCGAGAAGGAGTCATTACTTATTGAAGATCAAGTAAATTTATCATTCTTCCTTTCGTAACCTAAAAGAATAATGATATAGGACTCTCAAGGAAAACTAACGGAGGCTCTATTGTGTAAAGCCATCAAAGAAAACTGATCAACTCGATGGGAAACTATAAGAAAATAAGACTTTTTGTAATTTGGTGTTCTACCGGTCGTGAAAAATAACCTAACTTACATCGTGGCATAGGAGTGATATATATTGAAGGTGATAACAAACTGTGAAGAAATGAGACATCAATCACCGTGAAATTGGGATATGTGGAGGGAGAAAAAAGGTGTTTGATTGCGAAAAATTATTTGTTCGTTTTTTTTTTTGTCATTCATCACACGCGAAAGAATTTGGAGGTTCATATTTTTCCTTGATGGACGTTCTCTCTCTCTCTCTCTCTCTCTCTCTCTCTCTCTCTCATCTTCCATACCAGAGGTGAGGATTAACTTGACAACCTGCCAGCCAGTCTTCCCGCTAACGCTCCTACAGGATATGACCTCATATTTACCGGGAAATTCTCGATAAAATAAAAATGGTCAAAATTATCTGATCATACAAAAATAAAATAAAACTTGGAAATAATAATAATAAAATCGTGATTGTGAAAGGCATCTCGACGTTGATAGGACGAAAATGAACACTACTTGAAGCTGATTTGCTGAAGTCTTGCGGGAGTATCTCGTTGGTGTTACCTTTATATGTAAACCGTAATAAATACAACTGAAAATTACAGATAACATTTCATTTGTAATTTGTTTTCCTCCACTGAGCGCGGCCAGTCTTGATTCCCAACCCTGGCAAAGTATTTACACAAGAGACTCAGAAAATTCCCTTGTTGGTTAAGTGAGAGACTGCAGTGTTGCGGTATTCCTAACATCCATTGTATCTGAAGGAAAGCTTAAAGTAACGCAAAGATTTAAGACGACCTGCTATCTTTGTTGTTGTTCCGAGTGACCTAACCTAACCTCCTCTGCCCCCCCTCCTACCCTAGACTCTTCCTTCCCTTACCGCTTCCCCCTAAAACCTTATTATATGACCTAATTATGGCAGCTGTTATGAAATTTGTTTTGTCCCGGGTTGTGTATTATGGAAAGTCACTTCTCATAGTAATCCCAGTGGCAAGTCTTATTAGTACATCGCTTGTTGGTGTACAGTTCACGTGGTCATTATAATAGTGTATACCCAGTAGAGAGTCTTATGGTCGTTAATACTTGGAAAAACAGATGGGATTTTAGATCTTGTTTGTTTATCATAGAGGATCGTGGGTGTTTAATGGACCGAATTTACATACGAGGTGTGAAGAGGGGGAAGAAAGGAGTGGGGTTAAGAAAGGGTTGGAGAGGGAGGAATAGGTGATGGAGAGGGAAGAAAGGGTGATGATGATACTAATGATGATAATGATGATGATGACCAGTATTCAAATATTATTAATAGAAAGAGAAACAGGGATTTTTAGTAATAATAATAATAACAGCATATCCCTTGTCTCCAGAAGGTGGGGTGTGACCTACGGCTGGGGTCACAGAAGGTGGTTGACCAGTGTGGGGTGTGTGGTGGTGACGGCTCCTCCTGTAACAAGCCTTCCTACTACTGGGATAAGAAGCCCAATGGTCCCTGTTCTGCTACCTGTGGTGGAGGTGAGACACACACAGACACACACACACACACACACACACACACACAGACACACACACACACACAGACACACACACACACACACACACACACACACACACACACACACACACCAAGCTAAATTGATTGAGAGAGAGAGAGAGAGAGAATGTATTTTAAGCTATTGAAGGACAGATAAAAAATATTTACATATAAGAACTGATAAAGGAAGAGAGATATTGAGAGAACCAAATAATAATTGTATAACATTAAACAGTGAAACATTAACTTATTTCTTACTCTGATCCAGGTGAACAGATTTCGATTTTATTTTATATTTAACTTTTTTTTCCACTTCGGTAATTTTAGATATTATGATCCAACATAACTATACAATTTAACTCTATTTTCTTCATAATAGATATTTCCAATTGTTCTAATACGTATTATTCTAACCTAACCTGACCTAATCTGACCTGACCTAACCTGACCTAACCTAACCTAACCTGACCTGACCTGACCTGACCTAACCTGACCTAACCTTACCTAACCTAACCTGACCTGACCTAACCTA
Organism: Homarus americanus; assembly: GCF_018991925.1. NCBI lineage: Eukaryota > Metazoa > Arthropoda > Malacostraca > Decapoda > Nephropidae > Homarus > Homarus americanus. Next base: position 112,164 of record NW_024718017.1, read on the forward strand.
ACCTAACCTTACTAATATTTTTTTTGTTTTTGTATTATCCTTAGTAATATCTGTGTGTGTGTGTGTGTGTGTGTGTGTGTGTGTGTGTGTGTGTATGTCTGTGTGTGTGTACTAATTCATGTATGTCTATGTGGCAGGCTACCAGATGTTGTCGGCAGTGTGTGTGGAGAGGTCTACAGGCAGGCGGGCGGCGGAGGAACTTTGTGACTACACGGCTCGACCCATCCCCGTTATCCTGAACTGCAATGATGACGCCTGCCCCACCAGGTGAGTTACTGGGTACTGAGAGACCAGGTGAGGGGCACTGAGAGACCAGGTGAGGGGCACTGAGAGACCAGGTGAGGGGTACTGAGAGACCAGGTGAGGGGTACTGAGAGACCAGGTGAGGGGCACTGAGACCAGGTGAGGAGGCAGGTGAGGGGGAGACCAGGTGGGGGGGTGCTGAGACCAGGTGGGGGTGCTGAGAGACCAGGTGAGGGTGAGACCAGGTGGGGCACTGAGAGACCAGGTGAGGGCACTGAGAGACCAGGTGAGGGCACGCTGAGACCAGGTGAGGGGGCACTACCAGGTGGAGACCAGGTGAGGCACTGAGAGACCAGGTGAGGGCACTGAGACCAGGTGAGGGGTACTGAGAGACCAGGTGAGGAACTGAGAGACCAGGTGAGGGGGGCACTGGACCAGGTGAGGGGTACTAGGAGGCCAGGTAAGGGTGCTGAGACCAGGTGAGACTGAGAGACCAGGTGAGGGCTGAAGCCAGGTGAGGGGCACTGGGAGGGAGGTGAGAGGTGGGAGGTGGGGAGAGAAGGAGGGAGGAAAGGGGGATGAACGTGAGGAGAGGGAGCGAGTGGTTGTGAGAGGGAGGGAGGGAAGAAGAGAGGGAGGGGGAGTGAGGAAGGGAAGGAGAATAGGGAGATTAAGTACGGAAGGGTAGGAGAAGGAGAAGGAGAATAGATGGTACAGAAAATCTCTCTCTCTCTCTCTCTCTCTCTCTCTCTCTCTCTCTCTCTCTCACGTTGCCATAACAGCGGCCGCCGTGACCAACAAGGGATCGCTTGAATATGTTTTACTGTGAAACACCAACACAGTGTCATACTCCTTCCTGTACACAAGGGCGGAATTCTTGGCACATATTATGGTGTTTTACGGCTTTATAAACAAGGGGAAGGGAGGAGGCTCACAGCGTTTAGCTAAATGGGTCGTCTCTATTATGTTAACTGTTCTGTGGTGGAGCTGTCATATAAGTTCATATATTATCTTAAGATTATTATGAAGAAGAGGATAATGATGTAAGGTATTAAAGAGAAAGGCTGTTAACGAGTTCAGTGAAAGGAAAGCAAAGTGGGGGGGGGGTAACTCGAGAAATTTGTCTCAAAAGTAGCATTAGAAGTCTTCCTAACTCACTTAGCTTCTTCCTCTCCCTCTCCGTCTCACCAAAGTCCCTGTCTCATACAGTGTTTAATTCCCTTTCTTTTTTATCTTTCATCATTAGCGGGGAAACATTTGTGTGTGAGATCTGCCTTTGTGAGGGAGTGACTACGAGCCGTCACTTGTTGATTGTTATGATGGTACACGAACGCTGTTATGTTGGTACACGAACGCTGTTATGTTGGTACACGAACGCTGTTATGTTGGTACACGAACGCTGTTATGTTGGTACACGAACGCTGTTATGTTGGTACACGAACGCTGTTATGATGGTACACGAACGCTATTATGTTGGTACTGAACGCTGTTATGTTGGTACACGAACGCTGTTATGTTGGTACACAGACGCTGTTATGTTGGTACACACGCTGTTGTTTTGAACGCTGTTATGATGGTACACGAACGCTGTTATGTTGGTACACGAACGCTGTTATGTTGGTACACGAACGCTATTATGTTGGTACACGAACGCTGTTATGTTGGTACACGAACGCTGTTATGATGGTACACGAACACTGTTATGTTGGTACACGAACGCTGTTATGATGGTACATGAACGCTGTTATGTTGGTACACGAACGCTATTATGTTGGTACACGAACGCTGTTATGTTGGTACACGAACGCTGTTATGATGGTACACGAACGCTGTTATGTTGGTACACGAACGCTGCTCGGCGGATCACTGTAAATATTAAATAAGAAAAAACTACTATAATTCGTGATATAATACTTATTTTATATAATATAGAGTCTCTCAAAATACGTAAATAGTTCAAATAACCATTAATATCATTCCTGAGGTAATATTTTCACTGAACCAACTAACGTAGATAAATATTAGTCTCCAAATAATGTAAAAACAAACATTATATTAGGATAAAGTTCTCGTATAGATGAAGCAGAAAAGTGAATCTTACTGTGAAATATTTTCTTACAATTATTTACAGAATCTTGCGGGATATTGTAGAAGGAAGAAATATTGGCATCAACAAAAATTTCCACCGCGAAATTATTTATTACTTTGGCCAACTTTTTATCTACTAATTCATTATTTTCTTCGCCAACTTTACTTTACCTTCGCCAAATTACTTTCTTCGCCGAACCAAAGTTTTCTGTAGTTTGGTCTTAGTTGAGTCGTTTAGTCTCTATCTGGGGTCTTGGCCATAAACCCTGGTGGCCATCCTAAACCTGGCCATCATCACACATCAGGCCACCTTTCCATTAACTTCTTTCCCTGTGACTCCTCCTACTTCATGGCCATCTCCCCTCTCCCCTTCTTTGGCCACCGAACCCTCTTCTTGGCCACTTTCTCTCCCCTCTTTGGCCATCTACCCCCAGCTGGCCACCTTATCCACCTTCCTTGGCCACTTTTCCTCATCACTCGCATAAGGAAATGAAGTCTGGGGACCGAGGGTCACTTGGCCAATTATAGTGGATCGTAAAAGAAGAGGTGGTGGTGGGGATGGTGGAGATGATGGTGGAGATGATGGTGGGGATGGTGGAGATGGCCAGGCGTCGACAGCTGGCCAGGTCGGGCGAGAGGAGGAGCCAGCCAGGCGAGTTTGGTCTGACGCCGAGTGCCTGTGGTGGTGGTGGTGGTGGGAGGGAGATGAGGGAGGGAAGTAAGAAGATGAAGAGTGAGGGAGGGGGGAGGTGAGGAGGGGTTATGAGGTGTGAAGGGAAATGGGGTGAGGTAGAGGAGAAGGGGGGAGGGGGAAGGTTTATGAAATGTGTAGGGAGGAGGAGGAGGAAGATTGAGAGGGAAGAGGAACATAAGAGGATCTAAGAGGAAAATTATACCAGAAACAAAACAATAAACTCCCAAAAGAAAAAATAAATAAATAAAACCAAGCGAAATGTAGTAAATAAAATCAAAACTAGAAAATATAAAAGTCTGCCTTAGAGTACAAGAACGACAAGAAGAAAACGGGGAATTTGTAAGGGAGAACCTTTTTTTTTTTATTCTTGTCGCTGCGGGATAACAGGGAAGTAACTGCCAACTTCACAACACTAAAGAAAGTAGATAGCGTCAGTAGGCGTCTTGGCCATGTAGGGGAGAGTTTGGTGGCCCTGTGAGAGGTGAGGAGGAGGAGGAGGAGATGAGAGTACAAGGTGGATGTAATTTCCGGGGTTGTGGGGAGTGAGGGGGGAGGGGTACTGACCAACTCGGGAGCTCCGCGGTGTAAGTTGACGACGACGCGAGAAATTCTGGCGTGGCTTCATCTACCGAAATCCCATCTACTTCATTTCCTGTCCACCTCCCCGTCTACCATACACGTCTAACTTTATTTATTTTATACATGTCTATATTTCTTCTACCACTGTCATCTACTTCCTATATAATCTACGCCATATATTCTTTTTATACCATAAGATCTTACCGCCTCAGCTATCATTTTTTTCTCATACTTTCAACGTTCCAGCGTACCGAGTCTCTCTCTCTCTCTCTCTCTCTCTCTCTCTCTCTCTCTCTCTCTCTCTCTCTCTCTCCTGCAAACAAAAGCTTCACTGCAAACTATACATAAACAAGAACCATTAATATTTACAGGTACTAATTATTTCCCTGCAAATGATAGACAATTTTTTGCAGTGTTAGGTAGACAAATGTTCCGACGTGTCCTCATTATTGCAAACAAAAACATGATTGTAGTAAACCGTATATAATGTAAACACTATCAACCAATGATCACTGTAAACACTATCAACCAATGATCACTGTAAACACTATCAATCTGTGTATAGTGTTGTTTGCATATTTAGTATTGAGCTTATTTGATTTTTGTCTACGTAAACAGTACTGAACAAAACAGGACGTAATTCTTTAATATCTATGGAAACAAAGTATTAATGAACACTGCTGGACATAACTGGACATAACTCACTAAAGAACACTATTGGACATAACTGGACATAACTCACTAGAGAACACTATTGGGCATAACTGGACATAACTCACTAAAGAACACTATTGGACATAACTGGACATAACTCACTAAAGAACACTATTGAACATAACTGGACATAACTCACTAAAGAACACTATTGGATATAACTGGACATAACTCACTCAAGAACACTGTCGGACAAAATTCCTGCATCTTTTAAAATTAATTGATTTACACAAGAACAATTTTATGACACCCCCTCCCACTCTGCCCTCTCCCCTCCCACTCTGCCCTCTCCCCTCCCACTCTACCCTCTCCTCCCATCCCCACCCTCTCCCTCACTCTACTTTCCCCTCCCACTCTACCTTCTCCCCTCCCACTCTGCCTTCTCCCCTCCCACTCTGCCCTCTCCCCTCCCACTCTGCTCTCTCCCCTCCCACTCTGCTCTCTCCCCTCCCACTCTGCCCTCTCCCCTCCCACTCTGCTCTCTTCCCTACCAAAGGAAGAAGGGCGTTGAAAGAGAGGGAAAGAGTAATTAATAAGAGGGAGAGAAATGGGAGAGATGAGAGGGAGGGAAGGAGGAGAGATGAGAGGAAGAGGAAGAGAATATTGGATTAGAAGGAGGGAAGGAGGGTAAACTGAGAGAGAGAGAGAGAGAGAGAGAGAGAGAGAGAGAGAGAGAGAGAGAGAGCAACACGTCGTCACTGCTGGATTCACACAAGTTCTTCATAATCTGACTAGGCAGGATTTTCAAGGATTTCTGGTTGGGTTTCACTGGATTTGGGTCGGATTTGGCGGGATTTTAGGTCAGACTACATGGAATTCCCTCGGATTTGAGCGGATTTTTGTGAATTTTCGACTAATTGGTCTAGATTGAAAGCTTAATTGTTATTTTTTTCATATATGCTTTGGTTTTACTGCAATTTATTATACTGTATCATTTTCAGTATAATAAATTACTTCAGTTGGCCAATTAATCAAAAGCTGCTTTCCGACAAATTTTTTCATATATTAAAATTCGTTAAAGATGAGGAAATTTGTTTAATACTGGATATACCAAAAAATATTTCATAATGTGTATTTAATGTTCTCAAAATCAGTACACTGTATTTATATATTAAATTATAATACCTAATTTATCCTTCAAATGAATGATATTTACACGTAAGTTATTTATTTTATCAACGAGATAATGAAAGACAAAAAATATAATGGGAATATATTTTATACAGAGGTAAAGTGTAATAATAAATGATACAAATATAATATTCATAATTTTTTAATTTGTTTTCATCCTGGAGTGAGTTTTCAATCCGGCAAATCTGTTTTCAATGACAGATTTAAGCTCTAATAGGTTGTGACACGTCGCTTTCCAGAACTTATAAACTACATTAGGAATTTGCAGATGTCATAATTTGTTTTGATTGTAGATTATATCATTGAAAAATATCGTCAATTAGTTGGGAAATGATATATAGTTGAGCTGTGAGTCGTATTTGTTGACGCGGGGAACACCATCACCTCTTCCTTCAGTATACAAACATGACTCAATTATTTATGTTCATTACAAAATTTCAATGTTATTTCGTTCATAAATTTATTCTTTAAGGTAGGATAATAAATTTAGTTCCCTTCTCTAAGATCATCACACATACAACTTGTTTTCCTGGGTTAGTAGTATTATTTAAATACACCCAAACAATGACCACAACTTACAGAAGAAAAAAAAATCTTCATAACACCTATACAATTAATCACTAGTATACAGCTAATAACTATAATAACTAGTACCACCTACCCTCCCCCTCCCTCCCCCAGCTGGCAGACAGGAGAGTGGGAGTCATGTTCTGTCTCTTGTGGTTCGGGTTACCAGCTACGAGAGGTGTACTGTGCAGAGCCTCGCAACACTAGTGCTGTACGTGTGGGTGATCACTACTGCAGTACTCCACGCCCACGTCACCGTCAGCCCTGCAACACACACGACTGTCCACGCTGGTACGACGGCATCTGGTCGCAGGTATGACAATTCCGTTGCTCAGGTTATGATAAATAATTAAGCGTTTCGGGTAGTAAATCCTCCCAGGTGATTTAAATTTCTCAGTTCGCCAAAGATTTGTGTTTTCAGAATGTAATCCACCTATATTTTAATGACTTTATTTTGTAATATGTATGCATGTACGTTCGTATGTATGTATGTATGTATGTATTGTATGTATGTATCTGTGTATGTATGTATGTATCTGTGTATGTATGTATGTATGTATGTCTATGAATTCCCTCTTTTATTTTGTTTATAGTCGTTCTTCAGTTATTTTTAGTCACCCCGGGGACCACCTATACTTTAGTCACCCCCGGGGACCACCTATACTTTAGTCACCCCCGGGGACCACCTATACTTTAGTCACCCCCGGGGACCACCTATACTTTAGTCACCCCGGGGACCACCTATACTTTAGTCACCCCTGGGGACCACCTATACTTAGTCACCCAGACCACTCTATACTTAGTCACCCCTGGGACCACTCTTATATTTTTAGTCACCTCCTGGGACCACTCTATACTTTAGTCACCCCTGGGGACCAATTTATACTTTTAGTCACCCCCCGGGGACCACCTATACTTTAGTCACCCCCGGGGACCACCTATACTTTAGTCACCCCCGGGGACCACCTATACTTTAGTCACCCCCGGGGACCACCTATACTTTAGTCACCCCGGGGACCACCTATACTTTAGTCACCCCGGGGACCACCTATACTAACCCCTGGGGTGTATCTGGCTTACACTCAGGGTATACAGCGGCCTGGGGGTATAATTTAGCCTGTTACACCAACCACTGTAATATTTTCATTTATAAATATAATTGTATGTGTTCAGAATTATAATACGTATTTACATTTGCTTGCCTCAATTACCTTTGCTAACCTGGAAATAAGTGATTCAAGATTAAGGTTAGGTTAGGTAATGTAAGGTTAGGTTAGGTTAGGCAAGGTTAGGTTAGGTTAGGTTAGGTTAGGTTAGGTTAGGTTACATTATTTCGTCTTTGCAACAAAAATGGGTCACCGTTGTACTCAGTATTCACCATAACCCCTGAATCAACACCCTATATGGCCCTGATCGCTGCTCATAGCCTCGTAAGCTATACGACTCGCCCTATAAGTAACTTTACCTTACACGGAACAGTTGCTACTTACCCCAACACCAGGTAACTTAAGAGGATTATTTCTAGCAATATTCATCAGTCACACTGTTATGGCATGGAAGGTAAATCCCTCAAGCTGCTTCCGGCTTGTTTGTGCAGTCTACAACAACACCAATTTTCAATATAATAAAAAAATCTAACTCATGTCTGTAAAATAAAACTGAAAATCGTTAACTAGACTGACGTGTGTGTGTAAATGTTAACTCTGTGCTTCCTTGGTCAGTCTGGGAACCTGACGAACCATGACGTCAAATGAAAAGCTTCCATTGTTTTCCCTCGCTAGTGCTCAGCGACGTGTGCCGACGGAGTTCAGACGAGGGTTGTCTTGTGTCGGGACGCCCATGGCCGCTCCTCCCGCTTCTGTGACCACAACTTCCGCCCGTCTGACACACGCCCATGCCGCACGGGCGTCTCTTGTCCCCTGCCCACCACTCTCGCCCATCCCAGACACCAGCCCTACACACGTGAGTACCCGGACATGATATAGAGAATTACTCTGTTACCCATCATAGTATACTGAATTTCCTGACGTGTTTTTCCTCGTTCTTCTCGTCGTCAGCGCCATGGTGGCCCGAGGAACAGGACGTGTTGGGAAGTGAGGAAGGTGGGGCGCCTCTCATACCCCGCCCCAGAGCCCTCATTGTGGACCAGCAGCAGGTGCCTTCTGAGCCTACGTGAGTTACCCCTGCCCGTGTTCTCTCTCTCTCTCTCTCTCTCTCTCTCTCTCTCTCTCTCTCTCTCTCGTCAAAATCGTTTTCTTGATTTTTTTTGTCCTGTATAAAACATTTTTCGTGTAACTATGGATCTTTAGGTTCTCCTCCGTCTTTATATCTAAACCCAACTAAGAAAAATCATTGTGTATTAAAATAGAACTCATTACATTAGCCAAATATTATTTATATATTTATTTACCTATGTTATGTCCTCCTGTGATGATGTTTGTAAGAGTAAACGGAAAATAAACAGGGAGTTGTACAAGACTTCTGTTGGCATGATAGACAACAGGAATTAATATAGTGGAGTTGCTCTAAGTCTTCAGAGTTAACCCGGAAATCATGCTTATAATATACTAGGGTTACATACACGACTTTTTTTTATTTTTTTATTAATTATAATATAAACAAGGTGGTGTAATGAGAAACTCTTAAGCCATAAGTGGAATAAACAAATTACAGTCAATTAGAATAGAGGTTTATGACGGCAGTAAATTTTATTGGTTATATAAGTACGAGTCTAAACATTAAAGGAACAGATTTTTGCTTAATGGTGGAATGAAGTAGTTACCGACACAATAGCCAATCAAACTAATGTCTACAGTGGAGTTAGTGGTCGTCGATAATTGGTTTTATATGTAGTTTGTGGTCGAAATGCGAATTATGGACACCATGTCGACACCTTCAGTACACCCCTACACTATGTCGACACCTTCAGTACACTATGTCGACACCTTCAGTACACTCCTACACTATGTCGACACCTTCAGTACACTCCTACACTATGTCGACACCTTCAGTACACCCCTACACTATGTCGACACCTTCAGTCCACTCCTACACTATGTCGACACCTTCAGTACACTCCTACACTATGTCGACACCTTCAGTACACCCCTACACTATGTCGACACCTTCAGTACACCCCCAGGGTAGGTCCTCCCTTCCCTGGCCCTACAAATCTTCTCTCTATTGGCCCGAATACTGGCTGTGTTATCAAACCTTCCCTGACCTCCCCTCGGACCGGCTATGGTGTCCCCAGGGCGTCCTTAAACCTCTCTCTCTCTCTCTCTCTCTCTCTCTCTCTCTCCCCGTCACGGATTTGAAAATGAATAATCGCTTTATCCAGGAGTCGGAGGGAAGAACGTGAGCTGTAATCACGTTAAGAGGAGAGTTAACTTACCCAGAAAAAAAGTTGGGTTTCTTCCGCCATTCTTAAGTGTTGTTGTGGCTGGCTGGTGGTGGTAGGGGTGGTGGTAGGTAGTGGTACTGGTGGTGGGTGGTGGGTGGTGGTTGGGGAGGGGGGTAGACGGGTGGTTGTGGTGGTGGAGGGGTGTGTGGAAAGTGCTGGAAACACACACACACACCAGCCTCCCGTCTGCTGGGTGAGTTATACTGGCTTCTACCTAACCTAACCTAACCTAACCTAACCATACCATCATCCTCCATTGCCCCGGCGGTGTTGCAACTCTGGTATTTAAGAACAAGTGTTGTGTTGAGGCAGGACCAGGAGGTAAGCCACCATCTTAGAGACCATCATTTACTCGACTTCACGTCACAACACTCCATTATTCAAGTCTTGCCTATTTGATAAAGCTATACAGTACCTCTATCTATATATATATTCTATTTTTACTTGTATTATTGATGTAAAAAAATATAATACGGTAAGAGTTACATTTTAAAACTTGGTAATTGGTAGAATCAACACAGGAAGCTAAAAGAAAAACTTGATTGGTTGATGGACGTGACAGTTCTCCGCCCCTGCCCATTTCTCCGCCAATCAGTAACGAGGTGGAGGCCCAAACTTCGACTATAAGACGCTTGGAGGTCGACAGGCTAGAGTAATCCTCCCGTAGTGGAGGTGTAAGGGTGATTGTTCCTCGCCAGGCTACGGTGATGATTTTGCGTTTTCCAGGACGACGAAAAACATGGCATATTATTCCTTGATTGTTATGGTTTTATCTTGAGGAATGGCGATGGTGTCGTTGAGACTTTGAAAGCATTATTTTCTTCCTCGTCTCTCTCTGATTAACGCCATCAATGTTTATACTTCGAAATCTTATCGCAACAAATCGATTTTATCTTAACGAAACTTTACCGAGGATAGTCAAACACTCTTATAACTGTGTGTGTGTGTAATAATAATAATAATAATAATAATAATAATAATAATATATAGTGTTAAAAAGTGACGACGACATTAATACCGGAATGGGAACAAAACACAGACCAGTGATCACCGTCGATAGCCAGAGGTCACGTCCGGGTACTCAATAACATTAGTAATCAGAAATTGTCGATTTACAATGTTGCAGTATAACGACGAATCCAGTTGATTGGCTGTACCATGGATCAGCTAGTTGATTGGCTGTACCATGGATCAGCTAGTTGATTGGCTGTACCATGGATCAGCTAGTTGATTGGCTGTACCATGGATCAGCTAGTTGATTGGCTGTACCATGGATCAGCTGACTCAACGTAAACAAACACACAAACTAGCTGGACGTGTGATAAACTAACAAAAATATTTCCATAACATAAACACTTTGACTTTTTTTGTTTTGTTTTTATTAGATTTTTTAGTTTTGAACTGTTAAGGTGTGGTACTCAAGGGCTAAGGTGTACTCAAGGGTTAAGGTGTGGTACTCAAGGGCTAAGGTGTACTCAAGGGTTAAGGTGTGGTACTCAAGGGCTAAGGTGTGGTACTCAAGGGCTAAGGTGTGGTACTCAAGGGCTAAGGTGTACTCAAGGGTTAAGGTGTACTCAAGGTTTAAGGTGTGGTACTCAAGGTTTTAAGGTGTACTCAAGGGTTTAGGTGTTGTACTCAAGGGTGTAGTTATCGTACTCAAGGGTGAAGTTATCGTACTCAAGGGTGAAGTTATCGTACTCGAGGGTGAAGTTATCGTACTCAAGGGTGAAGTTATCGTACTCGAGGGTGAAGTTATCGTACTCAAGGGTGTAGTTATCGTACTCAAGGATGAAGTTAATGTAGGTCACCGGCAGCAGAGGTGTTGTGGTAAGTAGTGATACTGATGGAAGTGGCAGTAGGGGAAGTAGTGTCAGTGGTGGTAGTGGGTAGTGGTGGTGGAAGGTAGTGGCAGTAGTGGTGGTAGAAGGTAGTGGCAGTAGTGGTGGTGGAAGGTAGTGGCAGTAGTGGTGGTGGTGGAAGATAGTGGCAGTAGTGGTGGTGGTGGAAGGTAGTGGCAGTAGTGGTGGTGGCAGGCAGTGGCAGTCAGTGGTCGTTGGCGCCGGCACAACAGGCCTGGTTACCATGGCGACGTAGCGGCTCGGATGCACCATTTCCTGCGGCCTCTTGGCGCCAGGCCTGTCCCCCTCCCATACCTCCCTCTCCTTCTCCCCTTCCCTCCCTCTCCCCTTCCCTCCCTCTCCCCACATCTCCCCACCTCTCTCATCAACATCACCCCTTTGACACCTTCCTCTCACTCAGTCCTTGTGGCTAAAACTCCACAGATTTACACTTAGTTAAACTTAGTCAGGTTAGACCGCGTCCCAACATCCGCCACCCGACTTCCACTTCACCTTCCCTGCCTCCCTCCTCCCCCCCTACACACGCCCCAAATTGTGACTCCATCCCCCCGGCCAGGCGCCAGCTGAGGACGGGCGGGCCCCACCTTGGATGACGACACACTGTAAGACACGGCCGGTCACGTCTCACTCCAGGACTGATATAGTTACGGATGGCTTGGAGGGTTGTGGCAGTGTCCTTCCTTCCTTCCTTCCCTCCCATCTAACCCCCCCCTCCTCCCTTCCTTCCCTACCCTTCTTCCCCATCCTTCTCCTCCTTCGCTCTCTTCTCATCTCTCGGACGCCAGATGGAATCATTGAAGGTCTGTCTAAGGCTTTTTCTGGCGCTGTTATATTTATTCGTGAGAGAGAGAGAGAGAGAGAGAGAGAGAGAGTAAACGGAAGGTGATCCCATTTTCTGTATCTCTTCCAGCTACCCCTTCCTACCCTACCCCCCCTTATACCCCTTCCTACCCCCCCCACCTTTCTACCCCCAAACCCACTACCCCCCTACCTCTTCTCCCAACGAACTAACGAACTTTTACAACAGTCAACCATACATACATCATCAGCCTCCGCGTGGTCTGTTATTGGTCAAGGTCGCGGGCTTGTATCGACTGTGACGTCATAACTTCCTCCTCCCTCCCTCCCCTCCCTCCTCCTCCCCAACCCATTTCACTGAATTGAATTGAAACAGTTTAT